>NC_044306.2:31620200-31699377 GCF_007474595.2 Lynx canadensis | reverse complement strand
CCCCAAGGAACTCCCCGGGTTTCTTTCCGTTCACGTTTCACATCCGCACCTCAGTGCGGTGTGTTCAATTTCCTCCGGATCGGTTTGAAAGCCCGGTTCCCCAATATCGTTCGGTCCAGTTTTCTGGGCGCCGCATCTCTCCTTCGGGTCAGAGGTTCGGAAATTTTTCTTCGAAAATTGCTCACCAAGCCTCGTTCTCGTCGGGCAGGACCCTGGGGTGAAATCAGAGGTGTGAGAACACCCCCCCCCCGCCCCGGCCTTACAACCTGACCTTCACCCCCACCCTCCCAGACACTCCGTTTGGGGCCTGGGTCTGCGCAACCCGAAGAACAGAGGCTGGTTAGTACCCAGGGAATTCGATCCTTAGGGACAGTCAGTCTGGGTTTCGTAAATGGAATAAGTAAGCCTCTCTTCGTGGTTTTTCCAGTTTGTTTGTTTTAGTTGGAACCTTTGCTTTTTTTTTTTTTTTTGTAATGGAAATAAAGGGATTTGCTCGCCATCTCCGAATCCTGCCGAATATGTAAATCACAATCCTTCGTGGAATATTTTTTCCAAATACCCAACTCCACTAACCCCCACTCCAAATTTCAACGTTGGCATTTTTCTTACGAAAACTGGGCTTGTATGCTCCATAAATAAAAATTCCCTAGAGAAGGAGGGGGGAAAGATACTACTGTGCTCACAAACGCACGACAAATATTTCAGGAGGACTTCACCATCCATACCGAACACTTCTCTTTCGGGACAATTTGGTGTGAAGTTAGATTCGCTTCCTGATTTGCTTTTACTAAGTAAGGGGGACGGGAGCAGGCACCGCGGCCAAAATGTGGGGGCACAGAACACGGAACGACGTTTTACAGCCACACGATATTGCTCACACCCAGGCCAGTCGGGACGCTGCAATGAGTTTACCCGAAATAGGCTGTGGGACCCAGAGTTGCCTCTACCCTAACACTTAAAAACTCCAGAAAGCACTTCCTCCCCCTTCTCTCCTCTTTTTCTTCCTCCTCTCTGGCTTGCTCCCTCTCCCCTCGGTACCCCGCCTCTGAAACACCCTTCCTTCCCGTTCTCCTATTCCCGGCGCAGAGAGCGAGGGAGCCGGAGCCGAGGCAGGGAAGCAGCAAGGTCAAGAGAACAGATTTTCGAAGCCGCGGCCGCGGTTGGGGGTTTGGAGAGCTGGCGTCGGCCCTGGGCCCGCGGCCGCGCGGGAGTGGCTGCCCCGGGAGGTGTGCGTGTTGGGTGGCAGGTGGTCTGCAGCCTCCAAGCGAACCCGGGGGCCTGGCTTCCTGGGTGGTTGGGGTGGCACGCGCGTCAAGCCCCCCCCCCCCCCCGATCGGCGCTGCGCGGGGGTAAAGCGGCTGGTCGCAGGCCCTTCCAGGTACCCGTGCACGACGACGTTGGCATCTCCGCTGAAGGCTCAGCGACCGAGGGGCAAACTGACCCAAATTAAGCGACCCCGGAGAGCAGGTCCTCACTCAAGAGGAGGTTGAGGGGAAGATACAAAGGACCCGCCCGAGGCAGGACGTTCACCCAGCACTAGCCACACTCTGTCTTACCCTTAACCTCGACAGCGACACTTTCAGAGGGATTTGCTGGCTCCCGGGACGCAGATGTACAAAATGAGAATGGGAGACGGCCTTTCGTCCGATAACTTGGAGAACTGGGAACAAAGACCCACGCCAGTCTTCGAATACACCACGGTGGCAAGCAAGATAAGGCCTTTCAACCAGAAAAAGTTTAATGTGACTTTCCCCCCCCCCCTGTCGCCTTCTTCCGGTGTCTCAGCTCGGTTGAGGGGAAAGATAACTGAAGAGATACTCTGAGATGCCCCCGCTCTTTTCCTGGTGGTCCCCTCCCCCAGCCAGCCGGCAGGGGAAAGCCCTCGGGACCTCCCAGCTCCCTCCCAGCTCCCTCCCGGCTCGCGGCGGAGGTGTGAGCGATGTGTTGATTATTCATATTTTTGCCGAGCGTACACTCCGCCGCGGCCGGCGCCGCCGCATTTCACACGTACACTCACGTACACACATGCACACGCGCTCACTCGGGCCGGGCGCTCGCTCCGCGCCCGGTGCGCGGGGGATCGCGGCCCCCATCCGGCGCCGCCCTCCTCGCAGAGGGGGAAGGGTGGCCAAAGGGTCCCACCCGCCCTCCCCAGGTCGCCTCTTCCCCCTGGCCCCCAGAATCACCCTTGGCCTCCAGATCCAGCTTGCTTCTCCATAATACACTTGTCTTCCCAGCTCCGGGAGGGGGTCGGGGGTGGCGGAAACAACTACAAATATGACACCAGCTGGAATTTCCGTTTGGCACTAGGCGAACTCGTCCTCCAACCCACCCACACCACTGTCACCTCCACCCGCACCACACACCTCCGAGAAAATCGAGAAAAAGGCACTTGAGTAAAATGCATGCTTTCAACTTGTCTTTAAAGGTATAAAGTGGATTTCTAACTGCGGAATCTTCACAAATGGTCCCCAAGGGCTAGAAGTTCCATCTCTGGATCATGGGGACCCCCCCCCACCCCCGCACCCTCTGGAGCTAGACACGCATTTCGTGGCCTGTGGATGCAGGGAGTGCGGGCCTGCATGAAACCTCAGAACCAGCTGGGAAAACAGAGCTAGCTGGCCCGGCTGGGCAGCTCCGTCCCACCCTCAAAGGGGCTGCTTACTTCCACTTACTCCGGTTTCCCGAAGGAGAGCAGAAGGGGATCAAGGGCTTGGCGGTCACCCGCGTGGGAGCGGTCCCGGGGGCCAGCCGCTCTTAGAGCAGCATTTTTGAGCAATGCCGGCCGCGCCAAGTAGGGGGCGCTGGACTCAAGGCTGCAAAGTCGTCGCAGCTCCGCACTTTCCGCGGCTCTGACCCAGGACAAGTTGGGGCGCTTCAGTTGCTCCTACAGGGCGGGCAGCGTGACGAAGGAGAAACTCTTGCAGCTGTGGTGTCCGCAGATCCGGGTTAGAGCCGCGCATTCACTGGTGAGGTTTGGGGCATCTGATCTGACCCCCCCTGAGCCTCAATTTCCTAACCGGTAAAAATGCGGGGCGTTATTCCTCCGAACCTGTTTTTCTTATGTTTATTCCCCCTAGAGCTTCCCTTGCCCTACGGCGAGAAAGTGGGTTAGCTCATGAGAGTGAGCATCAGGCACGTAGTAAGTGTTCAGTAAACGCGAGTGTGCCCTCACCACCTGCATCTGTAACGTGCGCATGCTAGTGTTTGCTTGTGGCACCTCACTAGGTCCTGTGAGTCTCCTGTGGGGGTGGCGTTCCTTCCTACCTGGCCTCGGCGCTCCTCGAGACCGCAATTCTGACTTGCTTGTCTTTACAGCTCCTCGACCTGCTGATTCCCGCAGTGGGCGCTGCGTCGTTTTGGTTAACCGTGGAACTGTACCTAGGAAGGCGCTTTGGAGCCTGTTTGGTGCTCGCAGGTGTCAGAGGGCACGGACGCAACCAAGTGGGGGGCTCCCGGGGGAGGGGATGGCGACTTCCTAGGGGTCTGCTTTCGGGGCTCAGCGGTGCCATTTTCCGCCGCAGTTGACTGGGCGCAACCAGGATCTGCCATGCGGTTCGCTGGGAGGACCGCGACAGCAGGAGCGCTGGGATCGCGGAGAAGATCACCAGGGAATTGAAGAAAATCTCAGAGTTTAGGAAAGGTCCTTGGGTTCCTGTGACAAGCACCAGTCGATTGGTGGTTGGGGAGAGCCGCGAGCCTCTCCCTGCCCTGCGCCCTACCGGGAGATGCGGCTCCAAGGTCGGCGCAAAGCAGAGCTCGGGAGCCACGCTTTCCCGAGACCACGTTAAAGGAACCGGGAGGCAGGGAAGCAAGGAGGCTTAAGAACCCAGACGCAGAGACCGGAGTTGGCAGAAAAGGGGGAGAAGGACAGAAGGAAGAGAGGGGTTCCAAAACTGTGTTTTCCACAAGACTAACGCCTCCCAGAATCCCCTTTTTTATTGCACCTTGAATGCCAAGGCAGTGCATGTTCCTGCAGGAAAAAAGTATACAAATACACATAAACAGCAACAGAATAAATTCAGGACCATCCCTAACCGCATCAACATAAACAAATGCTAATATTTGGGTGGGTTTCCTCCCAGTCTTTCTTCTATGCATATTTGTGTTTTCTAATTTGTCGTCTTTTGACTGACATAAGCATATTTTTCCATACCATTAAATATTTTCCTACAGTAGCATTTAATATTGGCTTAGTATTTCATTATCCAGAAAAGATCTACCATAAGTTGTTTCATCAGTCTGCTGTTGTTGACCATTTGTTTCTAATCCTTCACCATTATAAACAACACTGTGAGGAACATCTTTGTGGCTTTTCACATAACTAGAATTCATTCCTTGAGATAAAGTCCTTGACATAAAATTGCAAAATCAAGACTATGCATGTTTCGAAGCTTTGATGCAGATTGAAAAATGGTCCTCTTTGAAAGACTAAATGTACACTCTCTTCTCCCCCCACCCCAACCTTCCTTAATCCTTGAAGTTATTTTCTTATTTTAAAAATTTGCCAATTGGATATCTGTTGGTGTTTTTATTTCCACGTTATGTCTCTTTCATGAATTTCCAGTAAGGGGAAATTATTTTTTATTCATTTTTTTCTTCACCCCATCATCATTTGCATGTTGAGTTTTTAATCTCAATTTCACTGTCTCATGGTGTTGAGATGGTTGATGGAGGAGCAGACACCATAGCATACATTCAATGCAGGAAGCAAGAGGAAAGAGGTACCAGAAGATTCTGTACCTTTGTACAGCAAAGTAAAAGCTTTTCTAGAAACAGCCCTTATGTCTCCTTGGCTACAACTAAGTCGTATATTCTTATCCATAGTCAGATGGGTAACTGAGAAAGCAAGTCCCCGCTTTTCCGTAGTTGTGTGATAGGCCTCAGAGATGGGGGTTGAGAATAACATTTGGATTAGACGAACAAGCCCTCCACAAAAAATGTGTCTTCAATTGCATGTGACTAAATCTATTCATCTTTCTAATATCCTCCTTTTATGTTATTCTCAGGTAATCTGCCCCCATTCTAAAGTAATTTAAGTATTGCCCTAAAACTTATGATGTCTTTTCTATGAAGAATTATCCCGTCAATAAACAAATTTGTTTCTGTGGTCTTGGTTTCACTTTCATCAATAAGCGCCAACATTTTGAAAGCCTGATTTTAATAGAAGATTAATTATAAATGTATCTAAATATTTAATTAATTTGTTCTTTCATTCAAAACATATTTTATGTTTATATATCAACTATATGCCCATCATGATCACAGGTCATGATCTCACAGGTTCGTGAGTTTGAGCCCCACGTTGAGCTCTGTGCTGACAGCTCAGAGCCTGGAGCCTGTTTCAGATTCTGTGTCTCCCTCTCTCTCTGACCCTCCCCTGTTCATGCTGTGTCTCTCTCTGTCTCAAAAATAAATAAACGTTTAAAAAAAATTTTTTTAAAGAGTCTATATATCAACTATATGCCATCTGGAATTTATTGTGGTTTATGTTATGAAATAGAAATCAAACTTCTGTCACCAAATAGTTGTAATAAATAGCATTTATTAAATAATCCACAACTTCCCCCAAAATGTGAAATGTTACTATATATATATAAAACAAATGCTGAGATTTTTACATTGGAATTGGAGATTTGTGATATATTTAGAAACTAGAAAAGCCACGTGCTATTCAGTTTGTTCGTTTTATTTTATGCCCTACAGTAAACCTTTGTAGTATTCCTTATATACATCTAGCAAATTTTTGTTTAAGTTATTGCTAGGTAGTTTGTGAACACACTTTTTTCTATTATACTTACTAACTGATTATTGTTGAAAAATAAGGAAGTTGTTTGTTCATTGTGGAATCAGTCATCTTACTTACCTCCCATTAGTTGCTGTAGGTTTTTTAACTGATTCAGTTAGACTTCCCAAATAGACAAATATATTACCTACTTAATGATAACTTGGTTTCTTTCTTTCCAATAAATATACCTGATTTATTTTACTTGTTTTATTGCATTGGCTAGGACCTCTAATACCATGTCAAATAGTAGAAGTGTTGAAGATAAACTTTGTCTTATGTCTGAATATTATGGATATTTTTGTAATATGCCATTATTAATTTAACTATTATGTCAGATATTATCAAATAAGTATGTTAATTCTTAGGTTTCTAAGAATTCTGAGCACAAATATATGTTGAACTGTATCAAATACATTTTTAGCACTTAGGAGGATAAGTATAGAATTTTTCTCCTCTTTCTATTATTGTGATTAATTATTAACATATTTACTAATGTTACCCTATCCTTGCATTTCTATAACAAACTGAACAGGGTCAATCATTTATTCATTCATCACAAATTTATCAAACCCTCACCTTGTGGAGGCACCGTGCCCACCAATGCCCAGTCTGTGCCCTTGTGGATGGAATTTATATTCCAATGGGAAAGATGGAAATTGATTTACAGTTTTCTCTTGTTAATTCTATCTTTGCAAGTCTGTGATGTATTTGATCCCCTGACACTCAGCATTCATTCCCTTCTGCTGTGCCTTCTTGTCCCGGAGTTTAATGCTATGAAGAAGCGGTTAACTCGAGGGGGACCCAACGGGCTACAAATGATCTGAAGAGCTGTTCAACCACACTGGCAATCCAAGAAATGCTCATTAAAACAACAGTGGGGTATAACTTTAGATCTATCAGATGGACCAAAATTAGAAAGTCAAGTTTTTGGTACACTGTTGATGGGAATGTAAAGTGGAATAGTCTTGAGTAATTAAAACAAAACAGAACACAACATTCAAATATGCTCTGTGGGTCATTCCTAAGTCCCTGCTTAGAGTCTGCCTCTTCAATTATTCCAATAATTTTGTAAGCACCATATTTCTTTTATCAAATTCCTTTCTGCTTATGATGTTTAAAGGAATTTCTATTTTTTTGTGCCAAACTCTAGCTAGCACATCAGGTTTTGGTATCCAGGTTATACAAATACTGCAAAAAATAATCTATCTTTTCTTACATTCAGGATTAGTTTAAATAGCATATGACCTATGCTTTTTAAAATAAATTGACAGTATTTTCCCATAGGCATCTTATCTGTCTAATTTATCTAATTTATTTGATAAGTTACCCAATTTATTTGATAGCTATTGATTTATTCAAGTTTTCTATCTCTTGGTGATTTTATTTGGGTAACTTCTATTCTCACAGAAAACTATTTTAAAGTGTGCAATTATAGACATATACCTTGTTTTCTGCTGTAATTTACATTTTCTATATCTGAAATAATTTTTCTCATTTCCATTGTTGCATATTTGAATGTTGAGTTACTGTTTTGTTTCAATTACTCGAGACTATTCCAGTTTCTAATTTTGGTCCAGCTGATAGATCTAAAGTTATACCTCATTGTTGTTTTAATGAGCATTTCTTGGATTGCCAGTGTGGTTGAACAGCTCTTCAGATCATTTGTAGCCCGTTGGGTCCCCCTCGAGTTAAGCGCTTCTTCATAGCATTGTTCATGTTCTCATTGGATTTTCAGCCTTGGAGACTGTTGTTCCGGATGCCTTTTGCCGCTGCTGCTGTTGTTGATGTAGATGATGCGTCTTGTGTGTTGAGATGTTAATCCATTGTTAGCTTTAGATGTAACAACTATTATCTCTGAATGTATCATTTATCCATAACTGTCAGTATTGTCTTTTTTTTTTTTTTTTACTAGAAACGCTTCATGTTTATATTGTCAGTTCCATTCATTTCTGTGCTTTGCAGTCTTATTTAAGAAGTCTTTCTGTCTTCAAGGTCACAAAGAAATATCCCTATACTTTTATTATACTTTTCTCTTTCATATTCATGTGCTGAATCTCTCTTGAGTTTAACTTGTAACATAGTCTACGATAATGGTCCAGATTTTGTTTTCCCCATTGACTGAGCCACAAAAATGGATGGCTAAATTGTAACATGGTAAGAAAGAAAATTGTCCCCAATCTGGCTTAGGACAGAATTTCCTTGTCTATGTGATGTAATATACAATTCCTCCTGGGCAATGATTAGCATTCCTAAGCAATTTTTTGGTAGACTCTACTGAGATGAAAAGCACCTTCTGAGTTGTGGGTCTTGAGAAGAATCTGATATTAATTGGCACCCTTTTTATTGTAGCATCTTTTTCTGTGAATTTATTTTCCAAGAGAATAGTCTTTGAAATTACTGGTTCAGGACACTCTTCCTTCATGGCAACTTTGAAATAAAGCTTTGACCAAGGCTTATAATCATTTCACCAGAAAAGTTGTTTTCACGATTATTTATATGCTCTTAGTTTATAGACACATTTCTCAGTTCACCAAAGTGCCTCTTGGAGTAATTTTTCAGAAATGATATGTGGATATTATCCTTTTTTCCAGCAATATCACTACCTTCATCACAGTTCTGTTTGATAATAATCTCCAAGAATTATTTAGAATCCCTTCATAGAATGTTGACAGTAAGTGTTAGCTCTCAGTGAATTCTTTACTCTCATTGTGGTGACAATTGTGTAAACAATAAATTCTTAAAACTGTTATTTTTCCAGTGATTCTACATTGCTTCAGCAGACTGATCTCTCTCTCTCTCTTTTAAATACAAACTCTCTTTAAATGTCTAAAGATTTCACACAATCTCAATCAAAATAACACCAGCGTTCCTCATGGAGCTAGAACAAACAATTCTAAAATTTGTATGGAACCAGAAAAGGCCTCGAATAGCCAAAACAATCCTAAAAAAGAAAGCCAAAGCTATAAGCATCACAATTCCAGACTTCAAGCTGTATTACAAAGCTGTAATCATCAAGACAGTATGGCACTGTCACAAAAACAGACACACAGATCAATGGAACGAATAGAGAACCCAGAAATGCACCGACAAATGTATGGCCAACTAATCTTTGACAAAGGAGGAAAAAATATCTAATGGAAAAAAAGACAGTCTCTTCAGCAAATGTTGGGGAAACTGGACGGCGACATGCAGAAGAATGAACCTGGACCACTTATACCATAGGCAAAAATAAACTCAAAATGGATGAAAGATCTAAACGCAAGACAGGAAGCCATCAAAATTCTAGAGGAGAAAACAGAAGACAACCTCTTTGACCTCAGCCACAGCAGCTTCTTAGTTGATACGTCTCTGGAGGCAAGGGAAACAAAAGCAAAAATGAACAATTAGGACCTCATCAAGATAAAAAGCTTCTGCACAGCAAAGGAAACAATCAGCAAAACTAAAAGGCAACTGACAGAACGGGAGAAGATATTTGCAAATGACATCACAGGTAAAGGGTTAGTAACCAAAATCTATAGAGAACTTATCAAACTCAACACCCCAAAATCAAACAATCCAGTGAAGAAATGGGCAAAAGACATGAATAGACACTTTTCCAAAGACATATAGATGGCTAACAGACACATGAAAAGATACTCAATATCAGTCATCATCAGGGAAATACAAATCAAAATCACAATGAGATATTACCTCACACCTGTCAGAATGGCTAAAATTAAGAACACAGGCAACAACAGATTTGGCGAGGATGAGAAGGAGGAACCCTTTTGCGCGGTTGGTGGGAACGCAAACTGGTGCAGCCACTCTGGAAAACAGTATAGAGGTTCTTCAAAAAATTTAAAATAGAACTACCTTACGACCCAGCAATTGCACTACTAGGTATTTATCCGAGGGATACGGCTGTGCTGTTTCGAAGGGACACTTGCACCCCCATGTTTATAGCAGCACTATCAACAATAGCCAAAGTATGGAAAGAGCCCAAATGTCCATCTATGGGTGAATGGATAAAGAAGATGTGGTATATATATATACAATGGAGTTTTACTCAGCAATCAAAAAGAATGAAATCTTGCCATTTGCATTTATGTGGATGGAACTAGAGGGCATTAGTGAAATTAGTCAGAGAAAGACAAATATCATATGACTTCACTCATATGAGGACTTTAAGATACAAAACAGATGAACATAAGGGAAGGGAAGCAAAAAAAATATAAAATATAATATAATATATTCTAAATTAATAATTATTTAATAGTATAACTATTTAATAAATTATATAATAATAAATAAATTATTTAATAAATTATTTAATAATTTAAATAATATATATTTTAAGTATATAATGATTTATATTATATATTATAATATATAATATAACATAATATAATTTATAATATAAAAACAGGGATGGGGACAAAACATAAGAGACTCTTAAATATAGAGAACAAACAGAGGATTGCTGGAGGGGGTGTGAGACGGGGGATGGGCTATGTGGGTAAGGGGCTTAAGGAATCTACTCCTGAAATCATTGTTGCACCATGTGCTAACTAACATGGATGTAAATTATGAAAAATAAATAAATTATAGAAAGTAAAAAAATAAAAAATAGATAAAATATGAAATAAACTTTTCCACTTAAAAAAAGATGTCATATATATATATATATATGACATCTTTTTTTAATATATATACATAATGGAATATTACTCAGCAATCAAAAAGAATGAAATCTTGCCATTTGCAACAACATGGATGGAACTAGAGTGTATTATGCTAAGTAAAATAAGTCAGTCATAGAAAGACAAATATATGATTTCACTCATATGTGAACTTTAAGAAATGAAACAGATGAACATAGGAGAAGGGAAGGAAAAATAAAATAACAATAGAGGGGGAGGCAAGCCATAAGAGATTCTTACATACAGAGAACAAACCAAGGGCTGCTAGAGGGGTGTTGGGTAGGGGGATGGGCTAAACGGGTGATGGGCATTAAGGAGGGCATTTGTTGGGATGAACACTGGGTGTTACATGCAAGTGATAAATCACTAAATTCTATTCCTGAGATCATTATTACACTATGCGTTAACTAGGTTTTAAATTTAAAAAAACAGGGGCGCCTGGGTGGCGCAGTCGGTTAAGCGTCCGACTTCAGCCAGGTCACGATCTCACGGTCCGTGAGTTCGAGCCCCGCGTCAGGCTCTGGGCTGATGGCTCGGAGCCTGGAGCCTGTTTCTGATTCTGTGTCTCCCTCTCTCTCTGCCCCTCCCCCGTTCATGCTCTGTCTCTCTCTGTCCCAAAAATAAATAAAAAACGTTGAAAAAAAAAAATTTAAAAAAAAAAAAAAAAAATTTAAAAAAACAGTATTCAGATAAAACTTTAAAAAAAAAATAAATGAAATAAAATAAAATGTCTAAAGACTTCACATACCCAGTGATTGCTCGTCCTAGGGTGGGGGGAGGGGCAAGCACGTCCGTTTGAGTTTCCTAGGTTGGTCCTCCACATTTCCATGCTTCTGTTTCATCTATAAAATGGGATAATGCCACATTTCAGCTCTCTTGCTAACGTTTTCAGGCGATGGGAGTTGAGATGGAGTCTTGTATGGATTTTGTCGAGCTGCTCCAAGACTCAAGGAGAGAAGAGAAATACTTAGAATTACTGTACCTTTTACTTTTCTAGATTTAGGCTTTTCATTCTATGGAGAATGAAAAGGAAAGCTACTGCTAGAGGCAGTTGTACTCAAGAGCGCCACCCTTGTGTCTGAGAGCTTTGTTTTCGTATTTATTATGTTAAACTGGGTCAGTGTTCCCTGGGGCAGTGACCTTTTGTTTGGGGACGCCGCTGCCCTTACTCTGGCCAGCCTCGGCAGTGCCCAGGCTGTGTTTAGAATACAGCCCCAAAGAGATGTCTATTCAGAGTGCTGGAGCCATCCACTCGCCCCGAGACTCTCACTGTGCCCAGTGGATGGCTCTGTGGCACAGATAGAACAAAATTCTCCCTGATCATCTCCAGTCCCAGCTGCTTTGAGTTAGGGCATGCTGGTGGGGTGACTTCCACTGGCCCTAGCAGTTTTTCAGTTGAAGAAAATGCATAAAATGACTACAAAGGAAACACCTGTTTAGGCAGACCCTTCCCTCAATCCAGTCTCACCTGCCATATATCTTGGAGAAATTCCTTGAAGTTTATAGTATAAGAATGGCAAATCTCTCTAGTTTCCAGCAATAATATGCCTTTTTATTATAATATTCTTTTGGCAATCTCAATAGGAATTTGAAGCATGGGCTCAGAGGACTGGAATCTCTTACTCAGTTCTATATCCCCAGCACCTAGTAAAATGTAATATGTGTAAAGAATGTGTGCGTGATGAAGAAGAGATGAATTCAGTGAATTATGAGCACATAATTCAAAGTCTAAATCAGGATCCTTTTGAGAATTAAAGGGGATATTTGCTAGATGAATCATCAGATTAGCAGTAGTAAAATAGTACTGTCCCCAACAAACCAGGATATATGATCACCCTATCCATAAGGAAAGTGAGGGAAAAAAAAGGAGAAAGAAAGAGGAAAAATGTGAGGCAAAAGAATGAGAGAGAACATAATGTCCTTGGATCCCTGGGAAAGAAACTCTGAGATAAAGCCTGGGCTGCAGGGAAGTTGATTGAGGAATGTTCTTGTCAACAGTCATTGAGGGGGTGTGGGAGAAGGAAGATTGGGCAGAGGGAAAAGTTCACTTCCATGGGCCACAGGGAAGTCTGAAACTGAGACGGCCCTTCAGAGATGACACAAATCAAGGCAAGGAGCCTGCGCCTTTGTACTCCAGCATCAACTGTTCATGGGATGTGGTATGACCTTTGGTGAGGCTGCTTCCTTCCGTGGAGGTCAACTCCCCCAGGGTGTGCAGCTATGGGGTCTCACCAGAAAACACACCCAGCACTAGGACATGCCTAGGGCCAGAAGGACGATCAGGTTCTACTCCCATTGGCCCATCACGCTACTCAGTTACCTCCTTCATGGACGATGTTTACCCTCATCTGGGGAAGTTCCTAAAGGATTCGATGGGGCAAACTATAGTTCCTGCACTGCAGCTGGACCCAAGGTCACAGTGAATACTCATCATCTTTCTCTGCAACCTATTCTAGATTCCCTTCATTCTCAAAAGGCATTTTAGCTGGTCAAGTTGACTTAGAGCGCCATCCATGAGAAGTTTCAGTGTCTGGTGACCATACCTCTCTCAGGCTATGGCTGCTGGATTTTTCCATTTGCCATCACAATGGGGTAGGGTACCAACAGCTTCCCCCACTGGATTATTGGTCAGCCAAGCACATCCCTCGCTGTTCCCCTTATATAACAGCATCACCCTCGTCTTCCGGTGATCTGGGCCAATCACCCGAGCCAGGAGAGTGGCTCCTTTCTTCAGTTGCTGTTTTCTTAGCACAAGAAGCCCCAAATAGCCAAGCAAGGGCCATCGCTTAAAGTTTAAAGTTCTTGTCATGTCCCGTGTTGAAAGTTTCCTTCTGGAAACTAAGACCTCTAGGCCCACCTAGAGTTTCAGGGAAAAGAAGCCTAAGTTCCCTAAGTGGGTCACAGGAAGTGAAGAAATAGGGCTTTTCCTGCTTCCATACTGTGTTCTTCAGCCTATCAGGAGTGCAGTGCCACATGATGGCAGAGATGAAGGGAGGCTACTCATAGGATATCATCTCAAAACAGGCACCTCCATCATTCTATCAGGCCAGCGGTTTCTGGGTGATAGAACAAAATAGAGCCAATGGGTCCCCTGCTTGCGTACCCACTGCCATGCCTCCTTTGGTGGCAAGTGGGTCCTCTGGTTTGATGGGACGTTTCGCAGGATCCCACGTGGATGGATCACTGTTGTACAAAGAATGAAAGTTGTGCTGGCGTGGGCGCCACAGGCAAGAAAAGCAAATTCACATCCCAGTTCTGTGTTCATTCTAGTCAAGGTGAATAACTGGCCACTCTCCACCAAGTGGCAGTTCATCCTACTTCAGGGAAGCTGCTGTCAAGAGGACCAGCATTAGTCCATTGCCG
The DNA here is from genome assembly GCF_007474595.2 of Lynx canadensis. Taxonomy (NCBI): domain Eukaryota; kingdom Metazoa; phylum Chordata; class Mammalia; order Carnivora; family Felidae; genus Lynx; species Lynx canadensis. The sequence goes on along the minus strand of NC_044306.2, from coordinate 31,685,547 downwards.
GCAGGTTGGACATATGGCAGCAGAGTGGCCAATCTTTGTGTGTGTGGCTGCTCACGCTGTTGGCTCGTGAATCTCTGCTACCTTGGCCGTGCTGTCAACGTGCTCCTTGTGTCAGCACTGTGGCGGTCAGATACAGAGACGGGCTGAGTCGTTGTCTGCTTAGTTGTTAAGCACCTCTTTCCTGGTAGATGCTGTCTAGTGTGTGGTAACACGCACGTCAACACGTGACGTAGATGCCTTCACCCTTTATATCCACCCCAACAGGTCCAACCATGTGCCTCTTCCCCTGTCTTCTTTCTTTCCAAATCTTTCTCCTTCTAAAGCCCTAACAAACCACTGATCTGCCACTGCCCACCAGTTTATGTGTATTCTTCTTTTAGAAACTCATTTTTCACACACCACACGGATGACCAGGCATACTGCCCAAAGCACTTCCCATTGAGAGGATTCTCCCTGCCACAGTCGTTCAGGGTCACCCCAGAGTGGGGCTGTAAGTCAGCTGTGGTCCATTTTGGACTTGCTCTATGTACCGTGCCGGTCCATCTGTGAGCCACACTTGGCCTTTTCCTACCTCCATCATCTGGCCGTAGGGAACCACCCAACTCCAGGCCAGCCAGAGGTATGAACTGAGGGAGAGACACCGCTACGAAGATAGTGGTGGGTTCAGCGAAGCTTTGGAGGTTGGGCTTATTGACCTATAGCTTTCTAATGTTCTCTGGCCTCGAACATGCCCCACCCCAGATGGACCACTTCCGTCTCACAACATACGGCTGCTGGGACCTCCAGACTTAGGACTTCGAAGGGCTGACAGAGCCCAGCTCATAACAGGAAGTTCTGGCTGCATGATCACTTGATGTCTCATAGTCAGTTGTCCCCTCTCTGCCAGAGTCCAGAAGCCTTCCAGGAATTGTTTTGCAAACATATAGCTCTCTGCTGAGATGGCCTGCTTGCTCCAGAACTCTAAGGACCTGTATTGTGATTGTGCTGTTGGGGTTTTTCCATAAACTCTACCGGATGCCTTTGGACGCCACAGATACCTCTCCTTCCATGGGGTTTCTTGGACCATAAGGCTTGAGTATCACATCGCTAGAACCTCAGCCTTGGACCTGAGCTCTTTCCTGCTCTGGGTACCACCAGATTTGGCAGCCAATGGGAAAGTAGTATTCCTAGATGTGAAGTATGTGATTTCCAGAACCTGAGGCCCACTGGGCATTGTGCTTCCTTCCCGGTGGTGAGCGGTACAAGATGTAGTAATTTGTCCTTTACTTTGAAGAAAATGTCCCGTGATGTTCCAGACCAACACACCCTTGGAAACTTTCCCGCCGTGGCAGGCACTGAATCTTCACTGGGTTTATCTCTCATGCTCTGAAGCACATGTGTCTTACAAGGCTTTCAACGCACTTGCCTCCCCTTGTTCATCTGGTCTGATTAACAGATGTCAACGGGAACCTGGGTGGCTCGGTCAGGTAAGCATCTGACTTCGGCTCAGGTCATGCTCTCCTGGTTCGTGAGTTCGAGCCCCAAATCAGGCTCTGTGCTGACGGCTCAGAGCCTGGAGCCTGGTTCCGATTCTGTGTCTCCTTCTTACTCTGCCCCTTCCCTGCTTGCACTCTGGCTCTCTCTTTCAAATATAAATAAACATTAAAAAAAAAAACAGATGTCAATAGAATGGGCCACTGTGATATTACAAGACTAAGGATGGGAAACATATCCCTGGGGCAATATCATAGATGTATATACTTGCCTGGCCCATATGAATGTGAATTGTGTCTAATCTTCTTTTCTAACTGGCAATGGAAAAGAAAGCAACTGCTAGATGAATGAGTGCATACAATGGCTAAGACCTTCTTAAGTCACTCTAGCAAAGACACTGTAACCAGCACATCAGCCGAAATCGGAGCTGCCACTTGTTTTAGTTTGTGACTGTCTATTGTCATCCTGAGAGACCGGTCTGGTTCTTGTAGGAGCTGGGATGACGTGCTTACATGAAGATATAATGGGGACCACTGTCCCTTTATCCTTTGGGTCCTTAGGAATGGCATGAATCCACCCCCCCACCCCCATCAGGACACAACATTGTTCTTAATTTCCTGTCTTGGTTGGGGAACAGGATCAAATTTCAGAGATGCTACTTGCTCTTCCCCACAACGATACTTCTCATCCGTGGGCCAAGGAACCAAGGTGACAGTTCTTCCAACTACGAAATGTGTCCATTCTGATAGCACTTTCAGAGACTAGGGAAATGGCATGAGATCATGATGGGCACATTGAGCCCACTGCGAGCCAGACTCAGAACAGAACTGTATGCATTACCAAGCCCTCATATGCCCCCTCTCTGACCCAGGGGCCATGATGACACTTCAGCTGCCCAGGTATCAAGGGCAACTTGGAAGCTGTAGCCAACAGTCCTCCAAATGTCTGAATGGGCACCTTTCCCCAGGGAACAATTACTCAAATAAATGGCCATCGATCCCCTTACAGAAGGACTTTGGCAATGACTATAGACTTGCCACGTGTTGTGGAGCCTGTTCTTCCGAGGACTCTTCCTTGGAAGAGTAGGTCCCAGGTCCTTCCTCTTCAGTAGGTCCCAGGTCTGAAAACTGCTCAGCTCTGGAAACTGTTCAAGAGTTCATGGCTTTTATCTGAATGGCTGCCCTCAGTTGATTTCTGTTTATCCTATGCATTGAGTAACTTTGCTGGCTGCTCACCTGTTTTGTCCCTTGGGATAAACTCTAGTTGAGTTCAGGGATTTCAGGACTGGTCAAGGACAAAGATGTAACCACAAGGGGGCAGTGGCACACAATAAGCTTACTTCAGGCAGTGCTTTGATAGGATTGCTCGCAAGGGGAAATCCCTGAGGACAGGAGACTTTCCCAAGACAGGAGGGGCCACTATCCAGAAAACTCCAAGGAAAGAGGGGAATGAGGGGGGGCATAGGTGTCTGGGAGATGTCCCTCAGCAACACAGAGAGCAGTCTCTGGTTTGGAAAAGTTCCAAAGGGCAGCAGTGGTGTGCCGTGTCTTGTAGGCCCTGGGTTTGTCTTGTCAACGGCCAGCAGATGTTGGGTACAGATGTTCTGGAAGGTAATGCAAGCAAGCAGGCCCTACATGGCTAAAAATCTATTTGTGCTACATTTAAAGCAGTCGGATGGCTTAAATTTAAAATTTTGAGTTTGACTATGGCGGGTTTTTGCGCTAATGATCTCAGTCTGCTATGAAGAAGTAAACAACTTACAGGCAATACCCAGGGGCTGCCTTTGGCTCATTTATATAGCAATGTTCACGTAACCATCTCTGTCCCTCTTCCTGAGTCAGGCCTTCCATTCTGATTTTGCTAATTATGATCATTGCCTCCACCTTTGTTCGTCTCAAGGCCACGTGCTTCTACTTGGCCTCTGCTATTTAGAGATCCTATCCCCCTTCCTATGGAAGCCCAGTCACCTAACAGTATCTCCTGCCACCTGCCCAGGCCAGCAGAGGACAGCCTCCTCCCCTCCCTTAATACCATGAATTTCTCAGAGTTGCTGGTGCCCCTCTTACCAAGTCATTTCTTATTGCTTTGGTGAACAGAATAACCTCCAGGTTCTCCCAGGGGACATGGTTCTCTGGTGAATCGTCCAGCCTTTATGTGGCATGCACTCTTCAGTGAAACTCTTGACCCCTTCTTCTATTGTCTTATCCAGGCTTCCTTAAACCATTCAAAGTATGCCAGCAATGTCTCCAAAGATCCCAGAGTCCCAGGACCCCAGGTCCTTGACAAGTATTTATACTGCAGTGTGCCCCCATATCCACACACTCACCTTTCCCCAACTTTATGGTCTGCCCACCTTGACCCAGTGGCCTCCAAATCTATCTTCACACAAACTCTTGCGGATTTTGCTGGTACACAGGATGTAGGTCCTGCAGCTGTTTGGATGCCTATTCCTCTGTTAGCAGGATCAGCACTTTCCCGGCCCTGTTACGTTGGGACCTCGGCCCAATGGCCAGGATTGGAGATGGGGTTAGGCCCTGAGAGGGGTGCGCATTGTCTTCAAGCGTTGAGGGCTATGCATTGTCTTCAAACAAATGGCGCGGTGACCACTATTTCAGGTCCAGGATATTCAAGGGCCTCTGGGAATTCAAGGTGTGTGAATATAGACGTCATCGTCCCATCCCTCAGGGTCCCATTCTTCTTGATCGGAACTCTTGACATCTGAGACCTTAGCTAGTGATGAATCTCCTTCAGTCCTTCATTGGCTTCTCCAAGGCGTCAACTACGCTCAGCAACAGTGACCCAGTTTCACAGAGCTTATAATTCCTACTGCCCTGGTTGTTATTGAACTGAACGTCTGTGCCCCCTCCCCGAAATTCACGTTGAAGCCCTAACCCCTCGTGTGATGGTACCTGGAGGTAGAGCCTTTGGAGGTAATTAGGTTTAGACGGGATCATGAAGGTGGGGCACTGTGTTGGCATCGGTGGCCTTGTAAGAAGAGACCAGAGAGCTCTCTCCGAACTATGAAAACAAGTAACAAGGTGGCCGTCTGCAAACCACCAAGCATGACTTCAACCCTCACTGAGAACCGAATCCGCCAGCACCTTGACCTTGGACTTTCCAGCCTCCAGAGCTGGGAGAAATAAATGTGTGTTGCTTAAGCCCCCACGTCTATGGTATTTTGTTACAGCAGCCCGAGTAGACTAAGGAACAGGTTCACCTCAAAGGCCTGAGTTATTTCCGTCACCATGAACATGTCCTCCCCCACTCTCTGACATGGTCGCTACCAGCAGAAGCTTTAACAAGGGCACCACAGCAGCATGACAGGGCCTCTCCGTACTCGCCTGCCACCAGTGTTGTGGCCCTCACACCAGTCTGCCAGCAGGTAGGCTCTCCCATTTTTAGCGGCTGCTTCCTAGGGCCACTCCCAATACCAGCCGTTATGGGTGGAGTTCCCAAGGAAACAGATTCTGAGCCTCTTCGATTGGCGAGCAGGACTCGTATTGGGCAGTGCTCTCAAAATCCAAACTCGTGAAGAAGCAAGGGAATTCGAAGCAGGCAGTGGAAGACGGCTGATCTGCTTCAAGGAGCCCTGAAGCTGGGACGGCCCCTCAGAGACATCCTGAATCCAAACGAGGGACTGGTCAGCAAGTCGCGGGACGCAGGGCTGAGGCGGGGTGGTGCCGGCAGGGGGACCCACCTTGCGTGAGATGGCTTCCTTTGGCCAAGCTGGCCACAACTCCAAGCAACTGGGGGACCGAGCATCTCGGTGCTGAAGGACACCACACCACAGTGCCCGCTGCAGCCTGAATCACAGGCTTTCTTAAGGTGGGGAGGCCTGGGTGGATCAGGTAAGCGTCTGACTTCAGCTCAGCTCATGATCGCCCGGTTCCTGAGTTCGAGCCCTGCATCAGGCTCTGTGCCCCCAGCTCAGAGCCCGGAGCTTGCCTCGGATTCTGTGTCTCCCTCTCTCTCTGCCCCTCCTCAGCTCGCGCTCTGTCACACTCTCTCTCTCCAAAAACAAATAAGCATTAAAGGAAATTGTTTTTAAAAAGGTTTCCTAAGAAGAAAAATGCAAATTCTGTCTCTCTTATACTCCTCAGCTTTTCCCTTTTTCTTAGCCCCTCTTTCCTGGTACTACTTGCTTGAAGGTAAGTTTGAATTATGTCCCCCCATATGTTGAAGTCCTAACCCCTCAGGACTTCAGAACGTGGCCTTATTTGGAAATAGGGTCTTTGCAGATATTGGTTATGATGAGGTCATTAGGGTGGCCTCTAATCCAATATGACCGATGTCCTTAGAAAAAGGAGAAAGAGGGGCACCTGGGTGGCTCAGTCAGTTAAGCATCCTCTGACTCTTGATTTTGGCTCAGGTCATGATCTCATGGTGGTGAGATCGAGCCCTGAGTATGGCTGTTGTACCCTGGAGCCTGCTTGGGATTCTCTCCCTCTCTTCCTGTGTCCCTCCCCTGCTCACACTCTCTCTCTCTCTCTCTCTCTCTCTCTCAAAATAAATAAACAGATAAATAAACATTTTTTAAAAAGAAAAAGAAGAAAGAAATTTGGTACAAAGACACACAGAGAGGGGCGCCTGGGTGGCTCAGTCGGTTGAGCGGCCAACTTCGGCTCAGGTCACAATCTCGCGGTCCGTGAGTTCGAGCCCCGCGTCGGGCTCTGGGCTGATGGCTCGGAACCTGGAGCCTGCTTCTGATTCTGTGTCTCCCTCTCTCTCTGCCCCTCCCCCGTTCATGCTCTGTCTCTCTCTGTCTCAAAAATAAATAAACGTTAAAAAAATTTTTAAAAAAAGAAGACACACAGAGAGAATGCCAAGTAAAGGTGAAGGCAGAGATCGAAGTAATGTTTCTACAAGTCAAGGAAAGCCAAAGACGGCCAACAAACCACCAGAAACCACGGGAGAGGCAGGGAGCAGATTCTTCCTCGTGGCCCTCAGAAGGCACCAACCCTGTGGCCACCTTGCTCTCAGACTTCCAGCCTCCAGAACTGGGAGACCGCACATTTCCGTTGCCTAAGCAAATCACTTTATGGTACTTTGTTTCTGCAACCCCAGCAAACAAATACAGCAAGTTTGCAGCAAGTAAACAAAGTCAGTGTAGAGAGTAAGGAGGTTAGCAGATTTGGTGTCCCCTCCCCCCAGCAAGGGGCCTGGTCAGAATTGGCGACCCTAGGGAAACACTATGACATCCCCAAGTTCATTTTCTGTAAAGTTCAACTTTACAGAGCAAAGTTCTCTTTGCCCTGCCCAGAGTGTGTTTGATAAAGTGGTCTGGCCCTAGTGAGCTCCTGAAGGATCACTCTGGGACACTCAGGTAGTCCTTCTGAGAAACGGAACACCCCTCCCAGGGACCCAAGGATTTATGCCAAAAAGAGAGAGACAGAGATGGAAGGAAGGAAGGAAGGAAGGAAGGAAGGAAGGAAGGAAGGAAAAGAGGGAGGCAGGGAAAGAAAGAGAAGACAAACCTTCATACTCATGTGTCCAATTCCTTCTTGCCAAGACATCTGTCCCTTGGGGAACCAGGTCCTCAGACAGCCCTATAGGGTGGAGTTTGGGCACAAGCCACATTCCCCCGCTCTCCCCGCAGGAACTCACTGAGCAAGTGATGTTTGTGGGCAATGCATCGACCAAGTTGAGAGCCAATGTGAGCTCTGCATCTTAACGAACAAGGAAGCCCTGTTCAAGTAGCAGAAAGAACCACCTCTCAGATTTCTATTTGTTAAGGAACCCAGAAGAATGAGTGACAATACAGGGCACAGAAAATTGGAAACTTAGGGGCGCCTGGGTGGCTCAGTCAGTCAGGCTTCCGCTCAAGTCATGATCTCACAGTCTGTGGGTTCGAGCCCCACGTCGGGCTCTGTGCTGACAGCTCAGAGCCTAGAGCCTGTTTCAGATTCTGTGTCTCCCTCTCTCTCTTTCTCTCTGCCCCTCCCCCACTCATGCTCTGTCTCTCTTCCGCTCTTTCAAAAATAAATAAACATTAAAAAATTTTTTTAAGAAAATTGGAAACTTAGGCTGTATTTCTGTTGCACATTCTGTTTTCAGAGCACTTTCTCATCTGTTATGCCATATTTTTTTTACCACATTTCTGTAAGTCGCAGAAAGGAGAGTTATTCCCATTGAGCAAATGAAACACTGGGTCATAAAGAAGTTAAAGAGGTAAATACTAATGGCTGCCGGGATTTGTTAGGATGTTTGTGCTTTCCTAGTGGACGTCAGAAAGGACGGTAAGAGGACAATTAGTGAATTTTCTAAACCTGTTTATTACTCACTAAGGTGTATTTGGTGTTTGGTGTTTAAAAGATACACCCATCAGTTTTTATTTCCAAACATTTATAAGCCTTCCAAAGCCTTATGTGTAAAAATTTTGCCTGTAACAAGTATGGCTAGCATCATGATTTTAGTTACGTAGGGAATGCCACTGTATCCGTTTTGTTCTTGCAACTGCCCTCTGTAAATAAATAGAAAAAGAAAAGCGTGGTGGTCCTTGGGAGCCACGAAAAGCGTGGTGGTCCTTGGGAGTTCACGGAGTGTGCAAATCTATTTTGAGCCTTTTCCAAAGGTAATGGAGAGAGTCAACGTTTCCTCAAACTGCCCCCGCTGATTCGACTAGAAAATAACCAAACACTACTTTGTTCCAGGATGGGTCAGAGGGAAGGATTCCCCTCACCACAGCCAGGCAAATAAACCCTGGCCCACGATTTCACGTCCTGGATGAAGTCGGGAAGTGGCATGTGTATTGTTTCCGCACGATTCTGATAACGCACAGCCCTCGTCTTGGATGTCTTCAGCAGGGTGTCCTGATAGACTCCGGCTTGACTCCTGGAGTTCACCAGCCAGCCACATGGCATTCGGAACGTTCAGGAAAATTGTTTGCATCTGTGGGTTAAGTAACAGACACCCAATGATGGGTGTGGTAAGGGGATGGCTATGGTAATAGTTTCAGACTGCCTCCCCTCAGATTTATTTAACAAGTATGAGAGATGCAGGAGGTCCATGGGAGTGACTGAAATAAAAAAGCTCGATGATACTATTGGATAATAATAAAGATCGGGTTGTCTGGGTGGCTCAGTTGGTTGAGCATCCGACTCTTGATTTTGGCTCATGCCATGATCTCACGGTTTGTGGGTTCCAGCAGCTCCCTGTCCCCCTCCGTTTTGTCACTGAGGAGCCTGCTTGGGGTTCTCCCTTTTATCCACTCTCTCTGTGCCTCCCCTGCTCGCATGCCCTTTCTCTCAAAATAAATAAATAAGCTTCAAATACGACTACTAATACTAATAATAAAGATCAAGATTGTAGTCAGGGGACGCCCGGCTGGCTCAGTTGGAAGAGCATGCAACTCTTAATTTGGGGTTGTGAGTTCGAGCCTGACATTGGATGTAGAGATGACTTAAACATAAAACCTTAAAGACGGAAAAAAGGATGGCAGTCAGGACGGTAAGAATGTCATGCTCATGCAGCCACGGTCCCGCTTTCTTTTTCTTCATTACTGCTTGTAGCACCCACCCCATCTGAAATGCCCAGCGTCTGGACAAGAAGCTACAGGGAGGCCAAAGCAAACGTATCAAGGTCCACATCCCACCAGCAGTGACATCTTCCCATACGAAGGACAGCACAGCTCAACATTTCTCACAGTTTATACCTATTATGGATTAAGACTCTATAAAAAACGTAAATCTTCCCTACCTCATCCACAAGCGGGACAGGAAGCAGGAGAGAGAGAGTGAACATGTTGTATTAAGGGGTAACAAAGAGTTAAGCTGTGCTGTCCAATATGGCAGCCGTCAGCCACATGTAGCTTTCAGCGCTGGAAGTGTGGCTGGTGCCACTGGGAAACTGCCCTTTCAATTATACCTCATTTTAATGAATTTGAATTTCAATAGCCACCTGTGGTGGGGACAGCACTGAGTTAGAGGCAGAGAAAGAACAGAACCCGCAAAATCATCGGTCCTGTTTCTCAGTGATCTTTGATGTCAAGCTTCTCATCGGAGTCGGAGTCTCGTAATGTTGCCCTGTTGGGCAGGAAGAGAACGTCATGTCATCTGCATTTTCAACAGCCATAAAAAAGACACACAGACTCACTTAGAGTCATTAGGTAGTTTGTAACGGAAGCATGCCTCCAGCTCACAATTTCTGACAACTGGGTCAGAGCGTTAGCCTCAATGTCTGTATAATAATGGTGACAATAATACATGAGCAACATAGCCAGTATTATGAACGGCTCGCTATGTGCCAGGGAGCTCTTGACACGTGTAGCTAGGTACTTGCCAACAGTTGCACATTGTGGCCCTCAAGGAAAGTGACACTGCAGGTATAGCACGTGGGGGAGGGGTGAACTGGGATAAACTACACCCCTCCAAAAACAAAATGCAAAGCAAAAAGGGTAGATGTTAGATGTCGATTTTATATAAAACTTCCAAATGTTTCATGAGAAATCTAAGCTTCCTTCTCTGACCGTATATATCGTTTAAATATCAAGTTTTAAAAACACAATTTTTTTTAACGTTTATTTATTATTGAGAGACAGAGAGAGACAGAGCATGAGCAGGGGAGGGGCAGAGAGAGGAGGAGACACAGAATCCGAAGCAGGCTGCAGGCTCGGAGCGGTCAGCACAGAGCCCGACGCGGGGCTCGAACTCACGAACTGTGAGATCATGACCCGAGCCGAAGTCAGACGCTCAACCAACTGAGCCACTCAGGCGCCCCTAAATATCAAGTTTTATGAACGAAGTATACACAATTCCTGACCAAAACTTTTTTCTAATTTTTTTTAAGCTTATTTATTTATTTTGAGAGAAAGAGAGAGAGCACTGAAGGGGCAGGGAGAGAGGGAAAGAGAGAGTCACAAGTAAGCAGAGCCTGATGCCAGGCTCGAACTCACAAACAGTGAGATTTTGAGCCAAAACTGAGAGTTGGCCCCTTGACCGCCTGAGCTATCCAGGCACCCCAGGACCAAACATTTTTTTAAAGGTGACCTCTTGAGTTCTTGACGTTCACCATGGAAGAGAAATTTTGCCAATACAAATAGGTCACAAAAATTTTAAGCCATTTTTACAACCATCCAAAAATGTACAACAGTTGAAATTATATTTATTTAAAGAATCTGCAAGGCCTTTCGTTGACAAATATAGCATCATGTCCTGTGATAGGGTCAGTGTTTTGCACCCAAACTTTCTTCATGGCAAATATTTCACCATCATGATGACACTGTAATTTGTAGAATACACATGTATTGTGAGACCGCGTCACTACAGCTAGCTCAGACGACATTGAGAAAGGGTTCGTTAGCCGCCGAACAGAAGCGAGGAACGACCGAGAGTGTGACCCTCCCCCAAAGCTAGGCACACCAGGAGCACCTGCGTCCCCTGCCCAGGCCACCTCCCCACCGGCCCGCTGGGCCCTTGGCACATGAACGCTGCCGTTTCCCACGGGCCCCCTCGACAGTGGCGGGCAGAGGAACATTTGGTGCCTCACTGCCATAGTCGATTTCGATTTCGGGGCTTCAGACCACGTGACCAGCAGGTGCTGATGTCCCTCATCGTGCTCGATACCTGCAGGCAGAGCCAGCTTCGTGGACACGTAGCCCGTGCAACCACCCAGGGCCACGTGATGAGAAAGACCCCACACTTGATTTCGCATTCTCTGTCACCATCCTGAGAGTCTCAACAGTTCCCTCCCAGGAGACCCTGCCTTTTTTTCCCCACACTGGCACCCAGCATCATGCTGCCGGCCCTCTGCACGCGGCTCATGACCTAAGGCTGGCAGCCGGGGCCTGGTGGGAGGGAGACCTCAGCCACAAGGTTCACGAACTCCCAGCAACTTGCACGTTGGCGCACGGGTTGGGAGCCTTGGCAATACCTCATTGAACCCTTAGAGCCATTTCATGAGGCTGTTACCATTACTGTTCCCATTTCAGAGATGAGACGATTAAGATGTAGAATGGCCGAGTAACATCCCAAAGGCCAAAAGGCTCTAGCGAGCCCCTAAATTCACTCACGCTTGGACAGATGGACTCAGAGACACTGACTTCCTCAGTTTGTCTGCTTTCAGTCCTGGGCCTCATCCGCGGAGTCTCCATAATTAATACTAGAAAAGGTAGCAAGAAAAACAACGTGAAAAAAAGATTCGGGGCGGCTACTCTGAACAATGTATTTAAAAAAAAGTCACCCTGGTAAGATGAAACTCAAAAGATTTTTCTAAGGGTCATACGTACAAAATACAAACTAAAACGCGTTCTGACACACTCGTGGCATCTCCAAGACTCTTAAGCATAAAAAACTGACTGATTTGGACAATTTGGGGCTCATAAGAACGGAAAGGCTGGCCCCACAACCTCCCAGGGAAGTGAGCTCAGGGCTCTGCCCCACCCCGTGCAGCCCCTTTTCACATCCGTCCCAGCGTTCACACGCTGTCCCCCACGCCAGCCCTCAGCTTTTGTGACATCTGCTAGGCAACAGTGTGGTGGCTTGTTTGACTAGGACACAACTCTGTGAAGGCCTGAGGCAGGGCGCGTGGACATTCGTGTGCTCCGGAACCTTCCCCACGTGTGCATGTGCAAATCAATGCATCCGTGCACACGCATACACGCACACACTTACACGCACATTTATATGTACAGACACACATCTACGTACGCTGTGCAAGCCTGCACATTTCTGCATGCACACATATGCACACATGTACACGGGCACACAGACATACACGCATGCCGGCATGCACACGCACATATGCATGCAGACGTGTTTGCGCGTGCGTGTGTCCGCGTATTACAACACGTGCACACATATGCACATACACGCAGACACAAGACACATGCACACGCAGACACACACAGCTCCGGCCCTCCGTGGGGAGCTGCGGTCAGCTCAGTCTAAACACTGCAGAATGTAGCACCCTCTCTCTGCCCATCGGTCGCTGTGCAAAAACAAGCTCTCGACCAAGTCTGGGCTTTCTTCCGGGATTTGCACGCAACGTCCCTCTGAGGGCCGTCGGAAAGGCTCTTGGGCCCGACAGACGGAAAGCTGAGAAGCCGATGTCATTTCCGTGAGTTGCTGCGGGTGTCCTGAGTGGGTTGATGGCAAGGAACAGACCCCAGAGGCCGAAGCTGCCTTGCCCCTTCACACGGGGCCGCTGTGAGGGCCCTGGCATGGCCTGCCGAGGCTGGAAGGACTCGCTTCTCTGTCGTGTTGCTCACAGAGCCAGCTTCCATTCTACGAGCAGGCCTGTGCGCTCCCCGGGCTGTGTCCACAGCCTGCAGACCCTCTCTTTTCAGGACTCCTGAGCCTTAGAAGAACAAAGCCTTTTGATTTATTTATTTATTTTGAGAGAGAGAGAGAGAGAGAGAGAGAGAAAGGCAGGGAGGGGCAGAGAGAAAGGGAGAGAGAGAATCCGCACAGAGCCCTACGTGGGGCTCGAACCTGGGCACAAAGACTTTTATGACAAGTTGTATTAGCGATGCCGCCTGTGCTAACTCTCGGGGACAGGTCAGCGCTATTAACCCCGTTTTACAGAAAGGGAAACAGACCCTGAGAGGTCAGATGCTTCACTCAAGGCCACACAGCCTGTGCTGGGCGGAGATTGGACCATTAGCCCCAGGCTGTCTGTTGAGCCAAGCCCCGAGGATTTGTGAGGCAGGACTCTAGGGGTCCAGGAGCTCAGACTCCAGAAGGCCAGGGATGATAAGGGGGCAGCACCCAAACCGTCCCTGCCTCTACACCCACTGCTCTGCCCGCCCCTCCCTCCACCAGCTCCCCTCTGCCAGATTTTCCACCAGCTGGGTGAAGTGCTCCAACGGCCCAAACACAGCGAGGCTGTGGCTTGCAAAGAACTTCAGTAGCTATCGGACCTTTGGGGTCATGAGCCGGAGTCCAAAGGCAGAGCAGAAAGAAACTGGATTCCGGCGTCTTGATTTTTCCTCCCCAGTTGAATCGCTGGCCCCTCACAGCTCGGGGCGGGGGACGTCGCGTTGTCTGTTCCACGTTCCTCCCTCGGTCCCCCGGCACTTAACATGTGGCTGGATATAAACAAGAGGCCGGTACCCACTTGTGAAAAGGAAACGAAAGAAGAAGGCAAGGCGAAGATGCCAGGCGGGCAAGCCGGAAAAACACAAACACCCAAGGCCACAAACCTCAGCTCAGAAAGCAGGTCCCCGCAGCCAAAGCGTGTATTTATGCCTGGCTCTCCCAGGGAGCTTTACAACAGGCAAGGCGGTCTGTGAGCGCTGGTCACGGGTGCGTCCTGGGAAGGAGCCCAGACCCGTGGTGCGCGCCACCGAGCTTGTGAATTTCGGCTGCCAGAGGTACACGCGTTTGCCAAAGCCAGCGTGGCCCTGCCAGCTTCGGAGGTTCCCAAGAGCACACCGACCCGGGCCTCCTAGGCTTCTCCACGCGGATTAACGGAGCACGCCAGAAGGTCGTCCGTAGGGAGCCCTCCGTGTCTTCCTACTTCAAACGCCACCCTCCCTCCTCCTCCGAGTCTTCCTTCCTGAAGTTCTCCCTTTTAGCAAATCCCCGCCCACTCTGGCCAGTGACACCAGACAAGTTGGGGCTGGGGAGGGCACAGGCACGTTCGGCATCCATTTTGGCTCTTCAACATTCGACCCCCTTGCCTGGCTTGGCGCTCTCTTCTGTCTTAGTCCACGGGGCCACCAGCACAAAGTACCACAGATTGGGCGCCTGAATCACCAGGCATGTGCTGTCTCACAGTTCAGAGTCTGGAGGTCTGAAATCGAGGCGTCTACAGCATTGGTTCCTCCTGAGGCCTCTCTCCTTGGCTTGCAGACGGCTGCCTTCTCGCTGCGTCTTCACACGGTCTTTCTTCTGTGTGCACTCACGCTTGGCCTCCTTGGTGTGTCCAAACTCTCTCCTCTTACAAGGACACCAGTCAGATTGGATCAGAACCATGGGGTGCCTGGGTGGCTCAGTCGGTTAAGCACCTGACTTCGGCTCGGGTCATGATCTCATGGACACTGGGTTCGAGCCCCACATCGGGCTCTGTGCTGACAGCTCAGAGCCTGGAGCCTGTTTCAGATTCTGTGTCTCCTTCTCTCTCTGCCCCTCCCCCGCTCATGCTCGCTCTCTCTCTCTCTCTCTCTCAAAAGTAAATAAACATTTTTAAAAGTTAAAAAAAAAGAGGGGCGCCTGGGTGGCGCAGTCGGTTAAGCGTCCGACTTCAGCTCAGGTCACGATCTCGCGGTCCATGAGTTCGAGCCCCGCGTCAGGCTCTGGGCTGATGGCTCAGAGCCTGGAGCCTGTTTCCGATTCTGTGTCTCCCTCTCTCTCTGCCCCTCCCCTGTTCATGCTCTGTCTCTCTCTGTCCCAAAAATAAATAAAAACGTTAAAAAAAAAATTTTTTTTTTAATTAAAAAAAAGAAACTACCCTAACCCCCTCACGTTTTTTTTTTTAAAGCAATCACTCTTTAAAGTTTATTTACTTATTTTGAGAGAACAAGTGCGAGCAGGGGAGGGGCAGAGAGAGAGAGAGGAAGAGAGAGAATCCCAAGCAGGCCCCCTGCCATCAGCACAGACTCCGACGAGGGGCTCGAACCCACAAACCGTGACGTGGGGACCTGAGCCGAAACCAAGAGTCTGCCGCTTAACCCACCGAACCACCCAGGCGCCCCCCACCCCTCCCTTTCACGTGGTCTCTCTCCAAATATGGTCACTGAGGTGCTGGGGGTTAGGGCTTCAACATGGGAATACGAGGAGGACCCAATTCAACCCACGACACCTTCCTGAACAGGAGACAGAGTCTGATTTCCATCCGCCCTGTGCCAGCTTCCTTTGCGCCGGGCCGGGTGTGGGGCTGGGCGCTGCCTTGAACGCTGGCGCTCGGAACGTGGGGTCTGGAGCACGTGAGGCAGGCACCGGGGCCGGCTTGGCAGCATGGCAGGAGCGGCCTGACCCTGTTCCTGGCACAGGAGAGGGGGTGTGGCTGGCAGGGCAGGCCATTTCCGTAAATCTGTGCTCCTGGCACACAGGACAGCATCGAGTACACAGCTGTGTCTGGTACTCAGCTTGGCCACAGAAGTTTCCGGTCTCCGCGGCATGGTTTGGGGCATGTCCTTGGCTGCTTGGCCTCAAAATCTGGTTCCCTAGCCCTCGCTATGCTTCTCCGAGCTGCCCGATAGGCTTTCTAGCAAGTTCCTTGTCTGCTGAAAACAGCTACAGCCAGATTCTGTTACTTGCAACTGAGGATTCTAATACACAAGGGGAAACTTTTCACTTTAGAGGCAGACCTCTATCTGACTTTAAATAAAATAGAGCATAAAGTCCATTTCTCTTACAGTTCAGGAACAAAACAGGCCATCAATATGACAATTAATTGAACTGCATAAAAAAACCAGTGGAGGGGCGCCTGGGTGGCTCAGTCGGTTAAGCGTCCGACTTCAGCTCAGGTCACGATCTCGCGGTCCGTGAGTTCTAGCCCCGCGTCAGGCTCTGGGCTGACGGCTCAGAGCCTGGAGCCTGCTTCCGATTCTGTGTCTCCCTCTCTCTCTGCCCCTCCCCCGTTCATGCTGTTTCTCTCTCTGTCTCAAAAATAAATAAACGTTAAAAAAAAAAATTTAAATTCTAAAAAAATAAAAAATAAATAAAAAATAAAAAAACAAGTGGAAGTTTCGCCTCCAAACCGCAAAACACTCCCCCTCAAGAACTTATGATGGCTCCCTGTTGCCCAGGGTTTCAAGTGCAAGCTCCCTCGTCTGGCTTTTAAGAACCTCCATCATATATTGATAGCCTGTCCGGCCCATCCCATGGCCTACTGCTGACATCTTCTGCATTAGAAGGGCCCCCTGCTCAGTGGTGGGCACGCAGCCTTTCCCATCAGACTGCAGGCCTGCCGCCTCCTGGCTGTGTGAACTTGGCTACTTAAACTTTCTCAGCCTCAGTTTCCCCGTGTGTAGAACGGAGATGACGGCGGTCCACAGAAGGCGTTTAGCTCGACCTCTCGACATCCGTGCCGTCCCCGTACATGCGTCCGAACCAGCAAGTCTCAGGTGTAGTCACAGGAAGCAAGTTCTAGAAACTTGTCAGAGATGTCAAATGGCGGGCCATCCCAGACCTGCGGCCTCGGACGTGCGGGAGGTAGAGCCTAGAAGTCGGCTCCGACAAGCTGTCCGTGGGGTCCTGACGTAGCCTGTTCGAGGACCGCCAGCCACGCCAGGCCAATGCAAGCTGCACCCCCACCGCGAGACGCTGGTTCCAGGGCAGCCGGGGCGGAAGCCGACAGGACTCAAGGAAAAGGTTGCTGTGGCCTCGAGAAAACAAGCCTCTGGGCTCTTCGGTGCAAGCCGCCGGCCCCCCTCTTCCCAGGGAACGTAGAGGAAACACGGAGGGAGGAGGCAGCCGGTGCGTGGAGCGGGCAGGAAGGTGCACGGAGGAATGAGAAGCCCTCGATAGCCCTCCGAGCCGCCCGATAGGCTTTCTAGCAAGTTCCGTAGCCCTCGCTATGCTTCTCCGAGCCGCCCGATAGGCTTTCTAGCAAGTTCCCTAGCCCTCGCTATGCTTCTCCGAGCCGCCCGATAGGCTTTCTAGCAAGTTCCCTAGCCCTCGCTATGCTTCTCCGAGCCGCCCGATAGGCTTTCTAGCAAGTTCCGTAGCCCTCGCTATGCTTCTCCGAGCCGCCCGATAGGCTTTCTAGCAAGTTCCGTAGCCCTCGCTATGCTTCTCCGAGCCGCCCGATAGGCTTTCTAGCAAGTTCCCTAGCCCTCGCTATGCTTCTCCGAGCCGCCCGATAGGCTTTCTAGCAAGTTCCCTAGCCCTCGCTATGCTTCTCCGAGCCGCCCGATAGGCTTTCTAGCAAGTTCCCTAGCCCTCGCTATGCTTCTCCGAGCCGCCCGATAGGCTTTCTAGCAAGTTCCGTAGCCCTCGCTATGCTTCTCCGAGCTTCCCGATAGGCTTTCTAGCAAGTTCCCTGTCTGCTGAAAACAGAGTGGGGGGGGGGAAACCCTGCCGGCAGCCCGCCCTCCTCCCACATACCCAGACAGACAGGCCAGGAAAAGGCCTTGCTTTTCGGCTGACTTCGAGTCCGGTTTCTGTGACGTGCAGCCATAAGAACCCCAACGCTTTGCCTTCTAGGGTTGCTACGCGGGGAGATTACCTAGCACGGTGCCAGATGCCCTGGAACACGCGGGACGGGTCTCTCGTGGTCATCGCTGCCGTCATCGGCGCCTCCGGCCCTGAACACACACCCTCATCCGCTTTCCTAAATCTCCCTCCCTCGTTCAAGGCCCGCCTCCAATGGGACCTCTTCTGGGAGCCCATGAGAATCCGCCAGGCCTCTCCTATGAAGGTCTCTGCCACCGCCCCCCCCCCCCACAACCGCCCCAGGAGTCCTTGTACCCTCAGTCCCACCCAATTTGGCACGTGACTGTGATGGCACTGCGTCAACCGGGGCTGTTCATGCAGCTGTGCAGAAACACTACCCGGTCTTTCCTGCCCCGTGGGGGAGGCTCGTACCCAACTAGAACGCAAGCTCCCTGCGAGCAGAGCCCGTGGTTTTTCTTTCGCTCCTCTGCCAAGACCTGGCACGGTGTTGAGGCTTGGGCAAAGGAAGGGGACACCAGACCCCGCGGGAAGGCCCTACCTGTGTTACCACGTTTAACGCACGCAGTGCTACGAGGTGATTACGATCTTCTGCCTTCTTCGGGCCACACCAGCGTGGCGGTAAAAACAGCGGCAACAGGAATCTTAAAAGACTATCGTCTCCGGCTTCCACCTTACTGGGGATTCCAGCCCATCTCAGGGAGCACCCGGATCTCTCTGAGATCCCCCCAAAGTGCTCACCGGCACTCGGTGGGCCATCCTCCCGGCTCAACCCCCGGCACCTGCCGTCCTCCTCTCCCATCTTCCCCAACCTTACCCCGACTTACTCCACGCCGTGCCTGCCACCGCCCCGTAGCCAGGCATCAGGCCCGCTGGCGTCCAATGTCCCTGGGCCGCTGCCCCGCCCCCCAAGCCTCGGATACACGCGCTGCGGGCCACCGCGCGCGGCAGTCATGCCTTCCCCACCCTCTGACCTTGACGGAAGTGCTCTGACCTTGACGATGCGCTGTCTTCCTTCTGGTGGCTTCTCATCCCATCGCGCCTCACGAATTCCCTTCCACCTGCCTCTTTGATGATTCCCAAACCAGCAAGGCCCCCGCGGACCCATTTCATCGGCTGAGCGCAGCGAAGAAAAGCCACAAACCTCCGCTGCCTGTGCTTGTTCCCCCTGACGCTCGGCGATTGATTCTTCCATGCATTTCCTGCCGCCTGTTAAACTCTTCCAGCTCGTGCATGCTCCTCCAGAGACGCCTGGCCCCGCTGAGAAATAACTTCATCTGCCCCAACCTCCCAGTGTCTCCGAATCCTCACCTCCCTCCTTCACGTCCACGTTGCAGACCCTGCCGAAGATCATGGCTGCTCTCGTTGCCAAAGCCAGTCTCTGCCTCCCCCTGTCCCCTGGAGCTCCCGGCCCCCTCTGGATCCTCGAGCTGTCGACTCTGCTCTCCCCCTTTGGCTTCTCCCCCTCCGAAGTCCGCTCCTCCCGCATGTCTACACAGGGAGGTGTTTGTTCTCACTGAAATGAAACCCCAAGCCCTTTCCCTGCACCCCTCCCTCCGCAAGCTTCTGCCGTCTTCTCTGCTGTTCACCACTCAGCCTCCAGAAACCACATCGCCTCCGCCATCCCCTCTTTCACGTTCTCCTCGAGCTGGCCTCTCTCCCACTCTTGTCCCAAAACTGCTTCCTCAAAGGTGAGCAATGACCTTCTTAGCACCACCACCACCACCACCACCCCCCCGCCCCCCCCGGTTCTTGATGGCCCTGAGCCTGCCGAATAGCATCTCTCTTGTGAGAAGCTTCTCCTGCTGCTCTGCCACGACCCCGTGGTATCCTGTGCCCACGTCATCTCCCTGCCTTCCCAGGAGCACCTCCTGTCTCCACGCCCTGCCTTCTTCCCTTCTCCTCCCGTGCTATCCCCCCCCAAACGATCTCCCTCCACCTGCAGTTCCGGCCACCTCTTCTCCCCAACGAGATGGGCCCCCACCCACCTCTCTTGCCTGACCTCCCTCCCGAGCCCCACACCCGCAGACCAGCTCCTTCTGGAGCAACAACCCTGAAGAAGCTGTCTCTTCCTCAAGCTGAGTCGAATCATGTCACCCCCTTGGTCACGGCATTGTATTTTTGGACAGATGATCATCTGGTCTTTGCTTAAATATTGGCAGTGGTGGCAAGGTCCCTATTTCGTGCGATGCCTTGCTCCGTTTTTAAATGGTTATTAAGTAGTTGTTGAGTTCATCTACCCATTGGTCCTATAAGGTAGAGTCCCTTGGCATAACATGCTCGTGTTTCCCTCTTCTCTCTCTCATCTGTCCTACGTGTTGGCCAAATTGGACTACTCACTTGGCCCTAACTCGTCCCCCTCTCCTGCTCCACACTCTTGCTTATGCTGATTCTTCTCAGAAACATCTGGTGCCTCAGCTCAGCATTTCCGTCCCTCAAGATGGGGCAGATGCCAGCCCCCCCAGGAACTTCTTACCAGCTAAGTGCCCTTTCTCCCCTCCTGAAACCACAAAGACACTTTGTTTATGCTTCTTATCTGCTCGTTTCTCATTCTCCTCATTCATGCATTCATTCTGTGACATTTCTAGAACTGACACCCCTACCCAGACTCTGCTGGGCACTGGGGACAAGGTATGGAGCCCCTCCCTGGAAGAAACATGTCTTCCCCACCCCCCACCCAGGAAAGGCAGGCGTTAAAAATTGGTCACCATAAAAATGTGATGTGTTCAAAAAGGAGATTTTGGGATGCTCTGGGAGGGCACGGCAGGAGGAACTAACTGGGTCCAGGTACGTCTCTGAAGAGGTTAGCTTCACTGAGCCCCCGAGGCCACAAGTACAGCAGCTAGCCAGAAAGGAGAGAGGGTGTTGCTGGGTTGGGGGGCAGAACCACAGGAGCAAAGCCCAGAGATAAGGCAGCCATGTAAGGATCTGAAAGGACTTCTCCATGACTGGTATTCAGAAGATGAGCAGGGAAATTGTAAGAGATTTTAGAGGGCTTGGGAAAGCAGGTTCAGAATACTGTTTTCGGGGCACCAGCGTGGCTCAGTCGATTACGTGTCTGACTCTTGATCTCGGTTCAGGTCATGATCTCGCAGTTCGTGAGTTCAAGCCCAGCGCCGGCTTCCTTCTGCCCCTCCCCTGCTCGTTTTCTCTCTCTCTCTCTCTCTCTTTCTCCCTCTCTCAAAATAAATAGACAACTTAAAAAAAAAATGCTCTTTTCATCTGGAAGGTAATGGGAGGCCCCCACAGGACGTTAGAGAAAAGGGGCATCACCAGTTTATCAGTTTCGCAACATCTCTCTGGCGTTCTGCCTTTGTTATGCTTGTGTTTATGGGTCTTCCTTCTCCCACCATTTGGTTTGAACTTTCTTGCATTCAGGTGGCTGCCTTTTTTGGCCCCCACAATGCCTGACCTGATGTGAAGGGCAGAGGGGGCGTGGTAATTCATGAACGCTTACAGAACTGACTGGAAAGGAGCTACCTGTAGTGGCTGTCTTCTGAAAGGTGAAAGCTAATAACTGTGACTATAGGCTATAAAACCAAAAAGGGCAACAACCAGTTAAATGAATGTATCTGTTCATGAAAACACATTTGGAGGCACTCCCTAAAACCTAAAGGGGATAAAGGGCACGTTAGTTAACCCTTTGCCCTAGGTGTCTTGGGAGCAGCTTCTATGTGAACTTGAGATTGCAAGGGGCACACAGGTCTGGCCTTCCTCTGGGTAAACAGCACCAGACTCTAGACTGGGCAGGGGACCTCTGGGATGGAGGGACAGAAAACGGGCAGGTTTATCCCCTAAATGACTCAGGTCAATGGGGAAACTCTGCCCATATCCCTCACGTTAGCTTTGACGAACTGGCCGTGACAATGTAAAATGATAGCAATGGGGGAGGGAAGCTGAGACTGGGGGGGGGGGAGGGTACAGGAACTCTCCTATCTTTGCTTCTGTAAATATAAAAGGAAGCCCCTAAAAAAATATATTTAGAAGCAAGAGGGAGAGCAAATCAGGGACCCCAAAGGAGGGCAGGGCTGCACTTGAGTCCCACATCAATCTCCTGGACCAGGACCAGCCAAGAAGGGAAGGTAAGAGCCCAGCCCTCACCGGGCGCGAGGAGAGCTTCGAGCTGAGTGAGGATAGCACTGCTGAAGCCTGAGCTCACTCGGGGCAGGTGAGCTGATGTGTTCCCACCCGGAAAAGCACCCTGATTAATGTGCAGGGTTTTTTTTTTTAAGGGTTATTTATTTATTTTGAGGGATAGAGAGCATGAGTAAGGGAGGAGCAGAGACAGAGAGAGGAAAAGAATCCCAAGCAGGCTCGTGCTGTCAGCGCAGATGAGCCCAATGCCCGGCTCAAACTCACGAGATCAGGACCTGAGCCGAAATCAAGAGATTTACAGAAAAGTTGCCGAGATAGGAGAGAGAGATACCCTTCCCCCAGCTTCCCCTAAGGTGAACCTCCCATTGCCATGGTACCTTTTTTTTTTTTTTAAGTTTCTTTATTTATTTTGAGAGAGAGAGAGAGAGAGAGAGAGCAACTAGGGGAGGGGCAGAGAGCACAGAGCCTGATGCGGGGCTTGAACTCATGAACTGTGAGATCGTGACCTGAGCCGAAGTCAGACTCTTAACCAACTCAGCCACCCAGGGGCCCCTCAATTAATTTTTTTTTTTTCAACATTTATTTTGGGACAGAGAGAGACAGAGCATGAACGGGGGAGGGGCAGAGAGAGAGGGAGACACAGAATCGGAAACAGGCTCCAGACTCCGAGCCATCAGCCCAGAGCCTGACGCGGGGCTCGAACTCACGGACCGCGAGATCGTGACCTGGCTGAAGTCGGACGCTTAACCGACTGCGCCACCTAGGCGCCCCCAGGGGCCCCTCAATTAATGTTGAGTGTTGAACAACTTAGCGGATCAGCACCTGTTTACATGTGGACAGAACTGCGCCAGTGTATATGATCGTCAGTTTTTGCATGACTCTGTACTAACAGAAACGAACGAGTGCCTAAACACAAAAATGGGGACAAGGGACACATCTTGCTTACAGAAGAAGTCTAAATAACATGTTGATAGCACCCACTCTAGGAGATAGAGCTGGGTTAGGCTGCAGTTAGTGATTGCTTCCGGAGATTAGATTAGGGAAAGGGAAAAAGAATAACTTCACAGTGAAGAAACCTGGCAAATAAAAATAAGTGGTCAGGTTAACACGACCCATGATGTCACACGGCCATCACACACCCCAGACATGCTGTAATGAGAATGGCACGTCATCTCAGTGATGTTCCCATGACTTCACCTGACCAGGAGGAAATGTCAGACAAACCCCAATCGGGGAACATTCTAAAAACTGCCTGACCAGCTCTTCTGAAGAATGTCTCCGTCATGAAAAACAAGGAAAGACCGAGATGCTGTCCCAGCCCACAGGAGATGAGGCAGTTGTGACAACCAAATGCAGTGTGGTGCCCTGGACAGAGTACAAATGGAAAAACTGGTGAAATCCAAAGGAAGTCTGGAGTTTGGTTTGAAAAATGGACTGAGGAAGGGCGCCTGGGTGGCTCAATGGGCTAAGAGTCCGACTTTGGCTCAAGTCATGATCTCATCGTTAATGAGTTCAAGCCCCACATCAGGCTCTGCACTCTCTGCCCTTCCCCTCCCCCCCCCTTTCTCTCTCCCAAAATAAATAAATAAAACTAAAAAAAAAAAAAAAGTACCATGGCAATGGAGGTTCACCTTAGGAGAAGCTGGAGGAAGGGTATCTCTCTACTATCTTAGCAACTCTTCTGTAAATCTAAAACTAATCCAAAATAAGAACTTTATTTTGAAAACAAGATGTAGAAGAAGACACAAATAAATAACATGCGACAGTAAGTACTATTTTCAGTTGTGACAATGGCCCATGTTTGTGATTAATGGTCTTTGACATTAGAGGGCACGCTTCTGGAATCCAGGAGAACGCCCCCCCCCCAACCCCCCCGGGCAGTGGAGTATGAACAGGGACTGTCCTGTTTCTGAGTCTGTTTTGTACTTCTGCTGATGATATAAATCTTTGGTGAGATTATACAGTAGGTGAGAACAAACAGCACAAGGGCTCAGTTGTGGCTACAAAGTGTGGTACAACGGGACACCAACACCCCCAATGGTTATTTATTTGAGAGAGAGAGAGAGAGAGAGAGAGAGCACGTGCAAGTTGGGAAGGGGCAGAGAGAGAGGGAGACACAGAATCCAAAACAGGCTCCAGGCTCTGAGCTGTCAGCACAGAGCCCGATGCGGGACTCGAACCCACAAACGGTGAGATCATGACCTGAGCGGAAGTCGGACGCGTAACTGACGGAGCCACCCAGGCGCCCCACCTCGTGTGCCTTCTGATTTAAAACTCTCCGTTCTAGAGGCGCCTGGGTGGCTCCGTCGGTCATGCGTCCAACTTCGCCTCAGGTCATGATCTGCACTGACAGGGCAGCGCCTGCTTGAGATCCTCTCTCCCCCTCTTTCTCTACTCCTACCCCACCCCTCAAAGTAAATAAATAAACTTTCAAAAAAATACAACCCTCTATTCTACATTTGTGAAATTCACAGCTCAGGGAGGCAAGTCTAACTGACCAAGGGATTTTGAGCTACGATATAAATAAGTGTAGGATGAGCGCCTCCAATGCGTTTCAAAACTCAATCATAGATGCACGGGGCAGGAGTTTATTGGTGCTATGCTCAGGCACTGTCCCACAGCGTTTACATTCTGGATGGGGAGTCAGCTGAGAAACAGAAATAAACAAGAAAGATGACTGTCCCCGCTGTCTCTCCCTCTTCAGTCCTGTTGGATTAGAGCCCCACCCTGATAGTCTCATTTCACCTTAGAGGCTCTATCTCCAAATACAGTCATGTTGGAGATCAGAGCTTCAACATATAAATGGGGGGGGGGGGCACATTAGGTCTATAATATTGGTAGTGACAAATACAATGAAGAAAATAAATCTAAGACGACGAGTTTAGATAGTGTGGCCAAGGAAGGCTTCTCCTAGGAGAGCTGAGGCCTGACTCAATAGACATCTGTTCCCACATGTGCACCATGTACAAGACAAGCTGGCATTAGACATTCATAAAAATTAGACGGGGTGAGAAGATCACACCATTAAGCTGGTCCAAATCCCCCACTTCATAGATGATAGCGGCCCAGGAAAGATAAACAGTAATTCACAAGTGTTTAGCACTTAGAACATCTGCCTCCGTCTTTACATCAGCCTTGTAGTAGAAGAAAGTGTTCTAACGTTTTATTGTGGAACATTTTAAGCAGACCTAAAGGTGGGTGCACCACGGGGCACCCGGGTGGCTCGGTTGGCTGAGCGTCCGACTTCGGCTCAGGTCAGGATCCCACGCTCTGAGTTCGAGCCCTGCATCCGGCTCTGTGCTGACAGCTCAGAGCCTGGAGCCTGCTTTGGATTATGTCTCCCTCTCTCTCTGCCCCTCCCCTGCTCATGCTCTGTCTTCCTCTCTCTCTCAAAAATAAATAAACATTAAAAAAAAAAAAAAAAAAAGTAGGTGCCCTAGCACACAAGCCCTCCCTCATTCTCAAAGCCTTGCTAGCCTCCTCTTATTTATTCCCATTTCCCCCCCTGGAATATTTTTAAATGAATTCCACTTCCGGTTCATGAAGTCACCATCCGGTTTTGGTCTGCCTCACCAGCGAATCAAGGAGAGTTTTGCGTTGTCGTTTGTGTTTTTGTGGCTAGTCAGGTGAGTATTATTGTCACCCTCGGTGAGGAAACTGAGACCCCGAGACCTGGCCAATGTCACGCCTCGGGAAGAGCCAGGTCCCCGACCTGCCTTTTCCAACTCCAATCCAGGACGCTTTCTACTACACAGCTGAAGCGGTAGGAGTCATTGCCGATAATCTGAAAACCATTTCCTTAAGTGTGTAACGTGATCAAGGAGTTTACACACATCTTTTCAGGAACATGGTTACAGGTTAAATACATGAGGGAACATCGGTATTTCTTTTTTGCTGCCTGTTTAAAAAAAAATGAGTATGGAGTGGCAGAGAGAAGGGAATTCTTCTAGTAGAAACTGAACTATCTAGGTGAAGAATCAATAGGGCTTGTGTTCATTTGCCTCCAGGACTTTGGCATGAATACCAAAATCTCTTTGCCAAGATCGGGGACTATTTGCCTGGACTGGGGCGCCATCTAGTGGGCATGTCCCCGCCGTGTCGGGAGCTGGCGGGCCGAGCGTCGCCCCACACTGAACGCAAGGTGGCCTGCTTGGTCTCTCGAATTTGCTCCAGGGAGCGCCTTTGGGGTAAAACCTTGATTTTAATCGGAGACGCCTATTTTGGTATTTCTTTGCTTTTGGAAGAAGCGTCTGCCTATCCTAGACCACTTGGCACGGCCTTCCTCAACACTTCATGTATGCGTCCTAATTCCTGGGCTTTGTTTTTGTTTGTCTGCTTGTTTTTTATGAGTCCCCGTTGTTCCCGACCCCCGGTCTCCAAGCAGGTGCGGGGTGGGGGGGGGCAGGGGGCGACAGGGGGCGGTGCGCGCAGCGTTACTGGGAGGTTACGGTGCCTGGAATGGCGTGTGCCAACGGGACCACCCAGGACGGCAGTCATTGCACACAGAGCGTGTGGGCTGCAAGGCTGTTAAGGCAGAGAGATGTGCTCAGTTCTCTCAAACCGGGCCTGACGCGTACCTGACTTGATCTTTTCCAGAGGCTCGGGCGGCCCCTGCCAGGGCTGGGTCACCGCGGGGACTGCTGTCGTAGAGGTGTGTGCCCGCCGAGGGAGGCCTCCCCCCACGGCGGTTAAGGCGGCATGCTGCTAAGTCACTCGGAACACACCGGAAGGGGTGGTGTTTCGAGCCGATCGATCAATCTGGCGAATTTTATTAGCACTGATCCTCCATCTGGGGTCCTTTTTGTACCCCTGCTCTTGGAAGCACTTGGGAAAGGAGAGAGAACTTTTTCAAGTTCCTTGAAGGAATCAAGTGTATTTCTGCTTAAAAAAAAAATTTTTTTTTTATGTTTTTATTTTATTTTTGAGACAGAGACAGAGTGTGAGTGGGGGAGGGGCAGAGAGCGATGGAGACGCGGAATCTGAAGCAGGCTCCGGGCTCTGAGCTGTCAGCCCAGAGCCTGATGACGCAGGGCTCGAACTCATAGACTGTGAGATCATGACCTGAGCCGAAAGTCGGACACTTAACGGAGGGAGCCCCCGGGTGCCCCGATATTTGTTTTAAAATATCCCCACTGCCTTCCTGAAATCTAGGTCTTAAGGAGCGATTAAGTGAATAAAATAAGGTTTTCTTTGAGAAATCTTATTCTCAGGAGTATATTTTAGTAACGACAATGTTTCTTAATTGGGAGAGGCAGTTCTAGAATCTGAGTTCGATAAAAATTACGTATCCTCTCTATACAAAAATATGCTCAAATATGCAACATTTGGATTCACTGCTTCCCAAAGGGGCTGAACGACTCTATCACTAGAGAAAGGGAATCTGTAGCATTGTGGTGACTTCAAGAAATATCTGAGTTGGTAACTTTTCCTCCGCAGAACTCAGTTTTGAAAGAATTTATTTGCAAAACTCCAATTGTTGATTATTCTCCATTTGTCCTTCCCTGAAATAAGCAATGTTACTGCCATGAAGAGTCCAGAGGCTCACATAGAAATCTGGTACATAGCAGGTGGACGATAAGCGTTTGCTTCGTTATATTGACTTGAGTTGACAAAATTCTAATTAAAAGTGGGAAAACCCCACAATACTTTAAGTTTTACAATGGATAAAATCTTTTTTATTTTTCCAAAGGATAAACTGATTTCTGATAGGCCTTTGAAATATTGCAAGTAATCTCTGAATACTGTTCAACCAGGTCGCCAAGAGGTGTGAATTAAAACTGAAGCTCTGCTTTGAAGAAGCTCTTCGCCTTTTAAGAATTTTAGTTATTCAGTAAAAGTCACTGAGGTGTTTGGTTAACACAAGAAAAAAATGCATATGAGTCCTTCTTTCATAACAGAATTCAAAACCAATTCTAGGAGGTTAAAGAGTTAAATGTTTTGAAAGGAAAGAAAGAGGAGGAGAAAGAAAGAGGAGGGGGTGAGGAAGGAAGGTCAGAGGGATGAACGGATGGAGGGAGGAAGGGAGGGAGGGAGAGAGGGAGGAAGGAAGAAAGGGAGGAAGGAAGGAAGGAAGGAAGGAAGGGAGGGAGGAAGGAAGGGAGGGAGGAAGGAAGGGAGGGAGGAAGGAAGGAGGGAGGGAGGAAGGGAGGGAGGGAGGGAGAGAGGAAGGAAGGAAAGAAGGGAGGAAGGAAGGAAAGGGAGGGAAGGAAGGAAGAAGGGAGGAAGGGAGGAAGGGAGGAAGGGAGGAAGGGAGGAAGGGAGGAAGGAAGGAAGGAAGGAAGGAGGAAGGAAAGGAAGGGAGGGAAGGAAGAAGGAAGGAAGGAAGGAGGAAGGTAAGGAAGGAAGGAAGGAAAGGAAGGGACGGAAGGAAGAAGGAAAGGAAGGAAAGGAAAGGACAGAGGGAAGGAAGAAGGAAGGAAGGAAGGAAGGAAGAAAGGAAGGAAAGGAAGGGAGGGAGGGAAGGAAGAAGGAAGGAAGGAAGGAAGGGAAGGAAGGAAAGGAAGGGAGGGAAGGAAGGAAGGAAGGAAGAAAGGAAGGGAAGGAAGGAAGAGGAAGGGAGGGAGGGAAGGAAGGAAGGAAGAAGGAAGGAAAGGAAGGGAGGGAGGGAAGGAAGAAGGAAGGAAGGAAGGAAGGAGGAAGGAAAGGAAGGGAGGGAAGGAAGGAAGGAAGGAAGGAAGGAAGGAAGGAGAAAGGAAAGGAAGGAAGGAAAGGAGGGAAGGGAGGAAGGAAGGAAGGAAGGAAGGAAGGAAGGAAGGAAGGAAAAGGAAAGGATGGAGGGAAGGAAGAAGGAAGGAAGGAAGAAGGAAGAAAAGGAAGGGAGGGAAGGAAGGAGGAAGGAAGAAGGAAGGAAAGGAAAGGAGGGAAGGAAGGAAGGAGGGAAGGAAGGAGGAGGGAAGGAAGGAAGGAAGGAAGGAAGGAAGGAGGAAAGGAAGGAAGGAAGGGAGAGAGGGAAGGAAGAAGGAAGGAAAGGAAAGGAAGGAAGGAAAGGAAGGGAAGAAAGGAAGGGAAGAAAGGAAGGAAAGGAAGGAAGGGAAGGAAGAAGGAAGGAAGGAAGGAAGGAAGGAAGGAAGGAAGGAAGGGAAAGAAAGAAAGGAAGGGAGGGAAGGAATGAATGAAGGAAGGAAGGAAGAAGGAAGGAAAGGAAGGGAGGGAGGGAAGGAAGAAGGAAGGAAAGGAAGGAAGGAAGGAAGGAAGAAAGTAAGGGAAGGAAAGAAAGGAAGGGAGGGAGGGAAGGAAGGAAGGAAGGAAGGAGGAAAGGGAGGGAGGGAGGGAAGGAAGAAGGAAGGAAGGAAGGAGGAAAAGAAGGGAAGGAAAGAAAGGAAGGGAGGGAGGGAAGGAAGGAAGGAAGGAAGGGGGAAGGAAAGGAAGGGAGGGAGGGAAGGAAGAAGGAAGGAAGGAAGGGAGGGAAGGAATGAATGAAGGAAGGAAGGAAGGAAGGAAGGAAGGAAGGAAGGAAGGAAGGAGAAAGGAAGGGAGGGAAGGAGGGAAGGGAGGAAGGAAGGAAGGAAGGAAAAGAAGGAAAGGAAGGGAGGGAGGGAAGGACAGATTGAAGGAAAGAAGGGGAGGGAGGGGAGGACAGATTGAAGGAAGGAAGGAGAAGAGGGAGGGAGAAGGGAGGGAGGGAAGAACAAAGGTGTACATATTTGAATATCTGATTTCTGGGTGGGGCAGGGACTTTCTAAGCATAAAAACAAGTTTTAAAATGCCAATAAAAATTAAACATTGGACTTTTCAAAAACCCTAAAAGGCAAGTAGCAAACTGGGAAGCAAATTCACAAAAAATATGGCAAAGGCTGAGTGATATGAATCAAAAAACTCAAAGCATTCTGCGAATAGAATAGACAATCAGGCAAAGGGAATGCCCAGTAGGGCAGACACTGAGGCTTCACTTCGCCAGTACAGCTGTCACCTCACGAGCCCATCCTGCACCCGGAGACGACAACCCGACCCCACCCTGCACCCCGAGACTACAAACTGCATTGCCCCGACTCCCTGACGGAAGGTGTTCATCTCAGCAATATGTGTGGGAATATATATGTGAAAAAATATGCAGGCCACCTAAATGCTCACAATTAACGGGAACATTAAGCAAACTCTAGTGCATCTATAGAGGTTATTACATAGTCATTTCAAATGATGTTTTAAAAGGTTTTTAATAACCTGAGACTAGGGAGATTCCCCAGGAAAATTACCTCCGTGGACATGACCTTTCCCCCACCCTAAGTCCAAAACAAAATCATCTGACCTTCCCTTGAGAATCAAACAAAACTGACATTAACAAGACTGTGAATATTGCCTTTTGTTCTCTGTACTTCTCTTTATTGTTTCTCCTTCTTTACTTAAAGGAGTATTCATTGTCAAGAATCCTACTCACCTTGTAATCAGTGATGGGGGAAATACACTTGTTGTCACTGATGTGACGTGGATTTAAAAGAACAGGAAAACCAGATCTGTCCCTCTAGGGTTTTAGGACTGAGGCTTTGAGGCTCAAACCCTTGGAGGGAGAGGGAAGGCAGTGAACCAACAACAGTCTAAATTTTAATTCCTTATTCTTTTATTATTATTGTTTGAGAGAGAGAGAGAGAAAGAGAGAGAGAGCATGCCAGCTGAGGAGAGGGGCAGAGGAGAGAGAGAAGATCCCAAGCACGCTCCGTGCTCAGCGCAGAGCCCGACACAGGGCTCGATCCCAGGACCCTGCCATCATGACCTGAGCTGGAATCAAGAGTCGAAGACTCAACCACCTAAGCCACCCAGGCTCCCCTAATTCCTTGTTCCTAAACCAGACAATACAAGACCCAGGGCCCTTTCTGGATAGAAAGACGGATCAATGAAAATAAACAGTTGGTAGATAGATATGTAGATAGACAGACACAGATATATAATCAAATATGACAAGATATAAGCATACAGTTATATATATATAATAAGATATTAGAAAAAAGTTTTTCTATCAGCACTTCAAATAAGATAAAAAGTTATAATTAGGTTAATTAATAAGCTTCTAATTTTTGCCGTAAGTGCAATTATAAAATATTTCCAGATGTTTCCCCGTCATGCTTGCGAAAGCGGAGATGAAGGTTTGGTGTGAAACCTTTCACTCTGCCCCAGGCACAAAACAAATGGGGCTCTGACACGATTTGAATGAGGGTAGACTACCACTCACGGACCAAGGGCCAGAAGCGGAGGTCGTATCTGGCATGGAAAATAATAGGAATAAAGGTCAACCCTCCAGGCGCCCAGGAGCTTCCGTGTTATTTAAATCAAAATGCTTTTGTAAATGGTCTTGCTCAGAGAGGAAGCGCGTCTAGTTTAGACCCCAAAACACCGAGTGGAAGTCTTATTCTGTATAGTGCATACGTTGAGTATGAAAACCAGGACACCAAATTCCTATGCATGTTAGGATCTCAACTTTCCAAACTAAGAAAAGCAAGGGTGCATCCCTAACGAGCCAACGAATATAGACATTGAACACCACAGTTGATGTTATCACAAAAAGAGAGCGCGCCAGCTACTGTCTGACTCCCGATGCACTGAGCAGTCTTGCCAAAAATGTCAAAACTGACTCTCATCACGCTTCTAAACTCAGCTACCAACTGGCAGGGAATCAGAAGCCACCGTAAATGACACGATGGAGGTGAAAAGAGCAGACGCCAGGATAAAAAAAAAAAACAAAAAACAAAAAAACGGTTCCTTCAATAAATAAATTTCAGGGTGGGGGGCGGATAAAAGAAGGGAGGAGATCTTCCAGATTACAATAGTCCTAGGGGCGCATAAACCAAAGACTTGCACTTTGGACAAAGAGAGAGTAAGGAGGATGGCCTTCCTAGAATAAACAACTATAAAGCTTTCCACTGACCAATATATTCAGAGAAATGAAAGCTAAAATAATTCTTTAAATTAGACACCACGGTCCGGGCGCCTGGGTGGCTCCGTCGGTTAAGCAGCCGACTTCCGTTCAGGCCATGATCTCGCGGTTCGTGGGTTCGAGTCCCGCGGTGGGTTGGAGCCCCGCGTTGGGGTCTGTGCTGACAGCTAGTTCCGAGCCTGGAGCCTGTCTTCGGATTCTGTGTCTCCCTCTTTCTCTCTGTCCCTCCCGTGCTCTCTCTCTCTTTCTCTCTCTGTCTCTCAAAAATAAATAAAACATAAAAAAATTTTTTTGAAAAAATAAAGACATAAAGAAATTAGACACCGTCTACAATAAATGCCAAATAAAGTTCTTTATGCTTCAAGGAGCTGATTCCAGAGCAGGGATATACAGGAAGGAATGAAGAACACTCAAAATGGTAAATAAGGGCCTGACTGTAAAATGTTATCTTCTTTCCCTTCTCTTAATTTCTTTAAAAGGCAACTGTTTAAAGCAACACTCGTAGCATAGCTTTGTAAGGTTTATAATATGTGCAGAAATCAAGATACTTGACCATAGTAACAGTAAGGACAAGTGTGGCAGATTGCATTGTTTTTTGATGTCCACAATTAGTATCACATTTTCCTCCAGACTTTCGATGCTTCTTTCAAAAGTTGGAGTCTAGGGGCGCCTGGGTGGCTCGGTCGGTTGAGCGCCCGACTCTTGATTTCAGCTCAGGTCATGATCTCACAGTTTGGTGAGCTCGAGCCCCATGTCAGGCTCTGTGCTGGCTGTGTGGAGCCTGTTTGGAATTCTCTCTCTCCCTCTTTCTCTGCCCCTCCCTGGCTTGCGCTCTCTCTGTCTCTCTCTAAATAAACAAATAAACAAACAAAAAAGTTGGGAGTCTAATGACCTTCTCCTTGACCATGCGCTGGATTCTATGACTTCTTCAATAACTAGAATGTGGCAAAAAAAAAAAAAAAAATGTTCTGTTAATCATGTTTTTTATTGTATGATGTTTTGACATCTTGGAGGCCTGGCTGGCTGGGGAGATACTCCTCCCCCTAGGGCTAGCTAATTCCCAAGGTCATACAGCACTCACTCAGAAATATGCCCTTCATATGGAGACCGACTGCTCCTGAGGCCGTATCCCCAAACACCTTTACCTAACTCTCTCGCCTTGCCCTAGATGACCCCAGCGCCAGGTTCTGGTCAAGGGGAGATCACCGCTGATATTATGCAAATTCTCCCATCCTAAGCTCTTGTCCCTGGCCTACCTTGCCTTCCCTGCAGAAAACACAATAAAAGCCCTCGGCCATGCTTCCCCCTCGCTCTTGCTTCTGCCTCTTGGCCAAACCTGGTGCTTCCCCATGTCACCCTGCATGGCGTGGCTCGCTTCCTTCTCTCAGAAACTGTCAGGAATGAACTGTTTTCAATGGCGTTGATCTCTCCGTGCCATCGCTCAGTCACCTCCGTAAATTAAAATCCTGCGGATACAATCACTGATCCAGATATGCCGCAAAACCTCCAATGCTAAGTCATAAAGGGCACCTGGTTTTTTTCTCCCCTGGGATGCTCACTCTTGAGACCCTGGGAATCATGTAAAAAAGCCCAGGCCACCTGGAGAGCCAGCCCGAAGTGCTTCAGCTAATAGCCCCAGTTAATGCCCCAGGCAAGAACCAGCAACGACTGCCAGGCAGATGAATGAATGATCTTTTAGATGTTTCCAGGCCCCAGCTTTCAAGCCCTCTGGCTGAGCTCCCAACATTGAGAAGCAAAGACCAACCATCCCCACTGTGTCCTGTCCAAGTTCCTGACCCGCAGAATTCATGAGCATAATAGGCATTGCTTATGCTTATGCGACCAAATTAACCACAACAGAGAGTGGCATACTTTGTAATATGCAAAATAAACAAACAAATTAAAGCAAAGCACGTGGGAGTGGCTCTGGGACCAGGCAGTGGGTCCCAGCTGGGAGGGACCTTCAGTCGAGTGTCAATGAAAGTGCCAAGGGCCTCGGAAACACTGTGAACAGAAGTCCAAGGCCTCTTGAAAACCTCGTCAGTAAGCTTCCAGAGACATGAAGGAAATCTTATTGGAAATTGAAGGTAAAGGACTTTGCTATATATTGGTGGAAACTGTTGCACCGATGCTGCCTAGGGGAATGTGTAAAATATAAAGTATACCTAATAACCTGGATGCCCTATTTAAGGAGAATTCCAGGTAGGGATTTGGAAGTGCTTCCTGGATTCTTCTAGCTCCCTGTAGTAAAATGAGGGAGGAGAGAGATGGGCCGAAAAATGTATAATTTCATTTTTAAGTGAAATTCGTAGAAAATGTGAAGGATTCAGAATTTACTAGGTTAAAAATCTATTTCTCATTCCCCACATTTTCAAAGTTCTCAAATTTGCAAAGGGCATCAGAAAAAAGGACCAAGGGGCGCCTGGGTGGCGCAGTCGGTTAAGCGTACGACTTCAGCCAGGTCACGATCTCACGGTCTGTGAGTTCGAGCCCCTCGTCAGGCTCTGGGCTGATGGGTTGGAGCCTGGAGCCTGTTTCGGATTCTGTGTCTCCCTCTTTCTCTGCCCCTCCCCCGTTCATGCTCTGTCTCTGTCTGTCCCAAAAATAAATAAAAACGTTGAAAAAAAATTTAAAAAAAAAAAAAGAAAAAAGGACCAAATCCAGTGTGGGATTATAGGATTATCTGTTAAGACCCTAGGAAGACCTAGTCACCTCCAGGGACTATTCAGTGAGACCAAAAGCTCTCTGAGGATCCTAGGAGCATACTACAAATATTTGCCTGTGACAGTAAAGTTTGTAAGAATTTTAAGGATGTTGACCCTCTGCAGCCTTACAAAAAATCTCAAAATAGAGAAGACTTTATCTCGATGAAATTTCAGGGTATGACTTTTGTCTAATGTGACCTCTTCTAAATTCATAGAAAGGTCACAAAGTTTTAAAGACAATTGCAGTAATGAAAACACTACCAGTCTGAATCAAAAGAGACAGAGACAGGGGCGCCTGGGTGGCTCGGTCGGTTAAGCGTCCGACTTCAGCTCAGGTCATGATCTCATGGTCCGTGGGTTCGAGCCCCGCGTCGGGCTCTGTGCTGACAGCTCAGAGCCTGGAGCCTGTTTCAGATTCTGTGTCTCCCTCTCTCTCTGCCCCTCCCCTGTTCATGCTCTGTCTCTCTCTGTCTCAAAAGTAAATAAACGTTAAAAAAAAAAAAAAGAGAGACAGAGACAATACGACATGAGACGAAGCCCGTGGGCCTCCAAACTATTCCCAACAGGAAGCAGCTAAAAACACTACAGCTGCAAACGCTGGGCATTTCTTCTGAAAAAGAATGGATGATGTAGAGGGCAGAACAAAGAGGTGGAGGGTAGAGCAAAGAGCCACGGAGAACCATTTCCCAGACGGAAGGCCCAAGACCTGATCAGGAAGCTGGAAACACGTACCTGGCTGGATTTCAGAATTGCCACGGACCAGGTACTCTCGTGCGTCTCCTGTGTCTTCTCTTCTAAATATCAGTATGTGTAGTACTTATCAGGTCTGTTCCACCACCATTTGTTCGGTGTCGGGGAGGCAGATAACCTGTCCCTTTAGTTCACAGACCTTCAGATGAAGATATGACTGGCTGGACAGGAGGCATCCACTCAAGGCGCCCCGTCCACGGCTGGATCTGATGCAGGTGGTGACATCCTAGACATTGAGACTGAGCCCGGTGCCATCAAAGGATGAGACTTTGGGAAGCCATAGGGAAAGAGTGAATATATTTTACATGTGAGAGGGATGAACTGTGGCCAGAGGGCAGACTGGAGTGAAGTGTGTTTTTTCACAAAAGGCCGACAAATCCTTCTGGTCCCATAGTTCTACCTTGATGCTCCTTCCATAAAAGGGTAGAGTCCAATTCCCTTCCCCTTGAATATGGCCTGGGCTTTGAAGCAGCCGCCTTGAGAGGAAGAATGTGCAAAAGATACACGGAGTGACTTCCAAAGCTAGGTCATATAATGGTAGCTAAGCTTCTACCTGACTTTCTTTCAGATGTTCATCCTGTAATTCATATGGTCACAAAGCCACATAGAGAGGCCATGTGTTGTTCCAGCTGAGAGACCCAGACAGCCAGAAGCAACTGCCAGATATACAAATAAATGAGCCTCTGGATAATTCCAGTCCCCAGGATTCAAGTCCTCTAGCTGAGTTTCTGGACATGAAAGAACAGAGACAATTCATCCCGACAGTGCCCGTCCAAATTCCTGACCCACAGAATCCACAAGCACAATAGATGTTTGTTTATGCCACTAAATTTGGGGGTCATTTGTCAGGCAGATGTAATAACTAGAACAATCACAGCTAATGGAATTATGCTGTTGTAAGATATTTATATTTAATGTGAAATAATGTGATATTAACTCTAAGTAGTCGACAGGTGAATGATGTATATTGTGATCTCTGGAGTAAGCACTAAAACAATTTGAATACTCCAAAACGTGTAAGTAAAAAACCTAACAAAGAAATTAAAATGGAATACTACACAAAATTTGGATTTATTCAAAAGCAGGCTGGAAAGGAGAGACAGTGGAACAAAATAGATAATAGATTCAGCAAATAAAAAACAAAGAGTGATTTGGTAGACTTCAACCCATACCATGTCAATAACACCATTAAATGTAAACGGATTAAATAGTTCCATTAAAAAAACAGATGTCGGACTGGATTTTAAAATCAAACCAAATACAAACTGTCGGCAACATAAAAGCGTTCACGTATAAACACAGAGATAGGTCATATAATAATGAGGATGCTATTTTTGATGGCTGACTGCTGAAAGATTACAAGCCCCACCTTCTTCCTTTTGTCCCACATGCAGGCAAGTCTATAAGAAAGCCCGCAGGTCCCCTCCTTGGCACTGCTAGAAGCCAAACCACGTAAGCCCCCCACTCTGGCCTTCCCTCTAACCACAAAAAAACCCAATCCACATGCCAATCGCCCTCCTCCTTCCCTCAAGACAATCAGGACCGGCATGTGTCTACCCTGTTTGCCCCAGAAAGTCCCATAAAGAAAGTCATAAATCTTTTCATACCCTCTTGGTGTATATGGCATCCTCAGTCTTTACATTCAGACCTATTTTGGGTGATTGACTCCCTGGGACAGCCGCAAAACAATTTTGGTGGATGTGCAAAATGGAAAAACCACGTTGAAAACAGTGTAAGAGTTTTTATAAGCTTAAACATACAGGTTCCCTATGAAAGTGTACACTTTCCCATTATTAGATATTTGCCCAAGGAAAATGGAAAAATGTGTCCATAAAAAGACTTGTGTAAAATATTTTATAGCAGCTTTAACCATGTGTAAATATTATGTGCAATTGTAAATTTTTGTGTAAGTGTAAATTTTATCTCAATTTTTTTTAAAAAGGCATACCAGGGGCGCCTGGGTGGCGCAGTCGGTTAAGCGTCCGACTTCAGCCAGGTCACGATCTCGCGGTCCGGGAGTTCGAGCCCCGCGTCAGGCTCTGGGCTGATGGCTCGGAGCCTGGAGCCTGTTTCCGATTCTGTGTCTCCCTCTCTCTCTGCCCCTCCCCCGTTCATGCTCTGTCTCTCTCTGTCCCAAAAATAAATAAACGTTGAAAAAAATAAAAAAAATAAAAAAAAAATAAAAAGGCATACCAATCTCGTATCATGTCTAACCTTTACATGGATCCAGATTGTCATTAAATTGTCATTTACGTGGACCATGTTGTCATTGTTGAAGTAATTGGAAATTTGGACACTAACTGATATATGATAATACAATGGAATTCTTGTTTTTTATAGATGTGATAATGGTAATGTGTTTATATATTTTTTAAAGAGTACTTATCTTTTGGGGCGCCTGGGTGGCTCAGTTGGTTAGACATCTGACTCTTGATTTTGGCTTAGGTCGTGGTCTCGCAGTGCATGGGATCAAGCCCCACATCAGGATCTGCGCTGACAGCTTGGAGCTTGCTTGGGATTCTCTCCCTCTCTCTCTGTCTGTCCTTCACTCTCCCTCTCTCTCTCTCTCTCTCAAGATAAATAAAAGAAAAAAAACAGTACTTTTAGAGATAACTCCTGAATATTTTTGGATGAAATAAAAAATAAAGTCTATCAGAAAAACCGAAAGAAAGCACCATAGAAAAAAAGACCGGAAGGAGCTATACGATTCTTTGGATGATATGATATTGGGTGGTTTTCATGCTTTCGTGTTCTTTCAAAATCTTCTACAAGACACATATGCTGTTTTGATAACACGAAAATAAATAAACAAAACTAAAATTTAAAAAGCAGAGGAATAGACTAGAGTAGAAGTCACTAAACTTTTTCTGTAAAGAACCAGGTAGTAAATATTTTAGGCTTTGTCTGTCACAATACTCAGCTCAGTCGTGCAAAGGCAGCATTGACAATATATAAATGAATGGGCATAGTTGTGTTCCTATAAAACTTTTTGTTTGGGCAAAAGCAGACAACTGGGACATTTACATGGATCTAGCTTAAAAATAATTAATTTAATAGAATTTAATAGAAACGGCAGGGGGGAAATGCCTAAAAGCTGGCGGGAAGATTAAAAAAACAACAAAACAACAACACGGCAAGCTCAGGTGTGACCGGGTGAAGCATTAACGTTAGGAGGGTGGAACACGGCGACAAGAGTTCCGTGGGAATAACAGAGCCACAGTCAGAACAGAGTGGTTGCTCCAGGAGATGATCCCAGAAGCACCGCAAGACCAGCTAGTGACTAAGGCTCTTCGTCCACCTACCACAGAGGAGGGAGCTAGCAAGAGCTAGACAAGAAACCGGGACCGGGGGCCAAGTACTTTTGCTTCATACCAAGACCCTTCTTCTTCAGGGAGCTGGGAGCCATAGGCAGAGAAATTGGGGAAAACTCTGGAGAATGACCTAAGACAGGATCCCAATAGTACGGATTAGGTCAACGCTGGGAGAATGGAGTCCTGTGCGATGGAGCTTGGTCTGGCGCCCTGGGCTTGTTCCTCACACGGTGGGTTGGATGCCGGGGGTGAGGGGGTGGATACCATTCCTGAGTTGGGCCCAGATCTAAGAGTGGAGATCAGCAGTGGACCTAGCCAGAAGCCGGGAAAGATAAAGCCCAGGGGACTGAGGTAGGGAATGACACCATTTATCATCTGGGTAAATGTGCCAACGATGAGCTTAAGACTAGGCCTCAAGAGGAAGAAAAATGTAATTCTGGAAGGAGACACAGCATAAAGGGGAACTGGAAATATCCGTGAGAAGAAAACTTCCCCGGTGAGTGTCGAGTCCTAGAAGGGTGAGTAATGAAGCCACAAGGGACCCAAAAGAGGAATCTGGCAGGAGAATGATCCCAGTAATTTTAGCAGGAGGATAGGAAAGAGAGAGAGAAAAAAAAATGGAGGGTAGACATCAAAAGAGACCAAGAGTTCTCTTCAGCTCTAAAAATCTCCCTCGTCTGAAGCCATAATCGGTTTGCCCACAATTCAACATGGCGTTTTGAGATACCGCAGGGTTTTGATTGGTTGATGTTCCTTCCTTTTTACAGCAATCCCTTTCTAAAGCATGTATGATTACTACTTGCAAGGAGTATCTCCAAGCCATTGAGTGCAATGCATTTCCCAGGTTTCTGATGAGGAATTCTGGTCAAGCTAAGTATGACAGGAGATGCAGTGGCCTACCAGGATCCTGAAACATGACATCTGCTTGTCCCATTTGCCTGGGTTTGGGCCTAAATTCCCAGTTCCCACGCCTTTCACCTCATTTACCCCCAAGGCCCGTGTCCTGCACTGAACCTAGCCTGCCTGGCTGTGTTCCCAGTGCCTCTGTCTGCTCTCATCATTCCTCTGAGTGTCAAAGCTCACTGCTTACTTCCTGCCTTCCCCAGCTTCTGGAGGGTAATGTCACGAGGGTACATGTATTCCTGTAGCTGAAGCCACATGGTGACCTGATACCTGGAATCTCTAGCTGTCAAACACCGTCACTGGACTGGACATCCAAGTTTTGATGCTTAGAATGAAGCCTAAGCTTGCTATGCATCTGGAACACTACGACTTATACTGCATGTCCAGATTTGGTGGGACGGCCTCCATAAATGCGCCGGTGCTCCTACCCAAATGGAAACCTATAGCTGAGGAAATGGAGTGTCATCAAAACAGCTCACCCCCACCCCTGCCGTCTTGCCTCCTTCCAGCACGCTTTGTTCTGGGTCTCATTCAAATCAGGTTAACACAAGATTTCACTTAAATAAATGGTCTTGTTTAAGACAGCTGAGAAGTCCTGATTGTTCCCAATTTTGTAGTCACTTCTGAGGATAAAGAATGTTTTCAGAATAATGAACAAATGCAACTGATAGAGCTGTGAGCTATTTTTTCTGGTGGGTGGCACTCAATGTCATTTCAGCCCAGGGCGTTGGCAAAAGAGTGCCTCCTAGGGGAAAAAAAGCTATGTATCATAGAGGTGCAGGAAAAAAAAATGGAGGACCAGGAAAAAAAAATGGAGGACAGAATGACACCTTTTACTGATCTTAGAAATGTTTGGAATCTCACGAGGACAAATTAACCTGCTAAAAACAGAAAGTAAGGTGAATCTCTTGAAGATAGAAAATCATTTGGGTGAAACTATCTTGGCACCTTTTTGGAAAGAATATATGAATATGTTTTCAGGTAGACGCTCAAGTACTTTTTTAAGATAGATTATTGAACTTCATACTCCCTATTTTTAGGCAGATGTGCAAATAACAAGTTAGAAACTAATAATAGTTCTTTACTGAAGGAAATTGGATCCCATATATGTCAGGGAATCAAAACAATCTAGACTCAGTCTCCTACATTCTATGGCTTCCATACAGCAAATATTCATGCTCATAGGGATGAACCAAAGAAGTTGTTCTCCAGTAGTGCACGTAAGAGCCCCTTTTTAAACATGAGAATGTATTTTTAAATTCCTGGGCTCGAATTCCAACTCAGATTCACTGGTCTGGATTGGGGCCCAGAATTTGCATTTTTTTTTTTTTTCCAGCACACTAAGTGATTCTAACGCACATGGTCTCTTAACAGGCTTGAAGAGATGATTTAAGACACCGTAAGAGGCCACCAGTCTTCTGAATCATTAAAGAGCAATGAAATTATGTGCATTCAAATGCATTTGAATGCTTGGGAAGCTAGTAACCCCATGTGAGTCGCATGTAATAGCTCTGTGCAATCAGCATACTTGATGATAGAAAACAGTTCAATACCTGAGCATGTTGAGTAACAGGTAACTCACTCCTGGCAACCACTTTTCTGATTTCAGTCTCTGGATCCACCTATTTCGGATATTCCATATAAATGGAATCATATACATTATGGCACCTTTTATGCCTGTCACCTTTCACGTAGCAGACTGTTGTTTCTGCTTTTTGGCTATCGTAAATAACGTTGCTATGAACATTCATATACAAATCCTTTTTTTTTTTAAGTTTATTTATTTGTTCTGAGGGAGAGAGAAAGCGAGAGAGCGAACGGGGGAGAGACAGAGAGAGAGAGAATCCCAAGCAGGCTCCAGGTTGTCAGTGCAGAGCCCAGTGTGGGGCTCAATCTCATGAACCACGAGATCATGACCTGAGCTGAAATCAAGAGCCTGACACTTAACCAACTGAGCCATCCAGGCACCCCCATGTGCAAATTCTTTCTATCACAGCTATATCATATTAGAATCCTTCCAACATTTAATTACTTCACATCCTTACCAAAAGTTGTATTTCCAACCCCTCTTTTTTTATTATTATAGCGTTCTAGTGGGTATAAATTGGTTTTCCTTGTGCTTTTGATTTGCATTTCCCTCATGATTAATGTTGGTGAACATGTTTTCATGTTTTTGTTGGCCATTTGTATATCTTTTTTTGGAGAAATGTCCATGCAAGTCCTAGGATCATTTTTAAATTGGGCAGCTTGTCTTTTTGTTGCCCTGTTGAGCGGTAAGAGTTCTGCATATATTCTGGATATCAGACCCTTACCAGATATATGATGCGCAAATATTTTGTCTCATTCTGTAAGGGGCCTTTTCATTGTCTTGATAGTGTCTTTTGATGCACAATTTTTTTTTTTAATTTCGATGAAGGCTGATTTATCTATTTTTTTTCTTTCATTGATTTTGCTTTTGGTGTCATACCTAAAAATCCATTGCCAAATCTGAGGTCATGACAATTTACCCCTATGTTTTCTCCTTGGAGTTTTATCATTTTGTTTTTACATTTAGGTCTTTGATCCATTTTGAATTATTTCTTGCATACGCTGGTGGGTAGGCATTGGAATTTTTGAAAGCTTTTGTAATGATTCTAATGACAGCCGAGGTTCAGAATCACTGCTGTAAATAACTGAGGAAGAAAGGCTGGAGGACACCTGCATATGTCTCTTTAAAGAAATTGTGATGAGAGGCGCCTGGGTGGTTCGGTTGGTTAAGCATCTGACTCTTGATCTTGATCTCAGCTCAGGTCTTGATCTCAGGGTCATGAGTTCAAGATCCATGCTGGACTCTGTGCTGGGCGTGAAGCCTACTTAAGAAAGAAAGGAAGAAAGAAAGAGAGAGAAAGAAAGAAAGAAAGAAAGAAAGAAAGAAAGAAAGAAAGAGATAAAGAAGGAAAAGAAAGACAAAGAAAGAAGAAAAAAAGAAAGAGAGAAAGAAAGAAAGAAAAAGAAAGAGAGAAAGAGACCATAAGAAAAGCAAAGACACCCCAGAAAGAAGAAAAGAAAGAAGAAAGAAGAAACTCCAACAGACCACACAAACACAAGAACAGAAACCAAGAAGAAGATAAGAAAGAAAAGAAAGAAAGAAAGAAAGAAAGAAAAGAAAAGAAAAGAAAGAAAAAGAAAAAGAAAAGAAAGAAAGATGGAATTGGGCTGAAAGGCAAAAGCTGGTACTCTCTGATTGGTCAGTTCTATGACCGTTCATTCATTGAATAGATATTTTTAAGTGCTTACTATGTGCCAGACACTGTTCTAAGCCCTTCAGGAAAACTGAACAAGACGACGTTCCAGTTTGCATGCCACTCAGGGCAGAAAGATAAGCACATCAATTTCAAATGACGGCTATGAAGATAGTCAAAGAGGACAAAGGATAGGCCATGTGATAGCATGAGGGGCGGGGATGGGCAGTGTGGCACAGCAATCATATACATTGACCAGGGGGTAGTGACATCTGAGCTGAGGCCTGGGTCACTAAAAAGCTGGGCAAGTGAACACCTGGGGGAAGAGCATCTCACACTGGGGCAAAGGATGGAGGGCCACACATTCTTTCCCCCTCTTCCCATTGACTATTGGGATCTACAAACCTAGCTGAATCCTCAGTCTATCGGGGCTTCGTGACTGCCTGGACCAATTGAATAGAGCAGGACTGATGCTGGGCCAATTTCCAGACTATAAAAGACGAGTAGCTTCCACTTCTTTTCTCTCGGGACCCTCATTCTGGGACCTCTAAACCACCAAGTGAGCAGTCAGACTCCTGAGAAGGGCCCAGCCTTCTGGAACCTTCCAGAACCTTCCAGCTATCCCTGCCCAGAGACTGACATATGAGTAAATTCATCTTAGACCTGCCAGACCGGACCGGCCACCGGCTGAATACCAGCACGTGACTCACATCAAAACCATGAGGAACAGAAGAACTGCCCAGTTGAGCTCTGCCCCAATTTCTGACCCACAAAATCATGTTAAATAATAAAACGGTGGTCGTTGTAAACTGCTAATTTGCAGGGTAATCTGTTACACAGCAACAAATAACAGGAACGCAGTCCAA
The DNA here is from genome assembly GCF_007474595.2 of Lynx canadensis. Classification (NCBI taxonomy): domain Eukaryota; kingdom Metazoa; phylum Chordata; class Mammalia; order Carnivora; family Felidae; genus Lynx; species Lynx canadensis. Next base: position 31,642,306 of record NC_044306.2, on the reverse strand, counting down.
GGGGATGACAGATGCCAACATTCTGAGGCAGGAACAACTTTTGCAGTGTTCAAGGGACCCAAATAAGGCCAGTATGGTTGAAGCCAAAACAAGGATGGAGGAGAGGGGCGCTGGGGTGGCTCAGTCGGTTGAGCGTCCGACTTCGGCTTGGGTCACGATCTCATGGTTCGTGAGTTCGAGCCCCATGTCGGGCTCTGTGCTGACAGCTCGGAGCCTGGAGCCTGCTTCGGATTCTGTGTCTCCCTCTCTCTCTGCCCCTCCCCTGCTCATGCTCTGTCTCTCTGTCTCAAAAATAAATATAAACATTTTAAAAAATTTTTAAAAAAAGGGATAGAGGAGAGTAGCAGAGGGTGTGAAAGCAAGCATTGAGCGGGGACACACAGCATGGTGTCAGTGGCCATGCGGTGGGTGGACACTGAAAAGATCTTAGCAGATAAGTGCTATGGCCTGAATTACAAAAGTTCTATCTGGCTGCCAGGTGGCAAATGGACAGTAGTGGGGCAACGGTGGACAGAGAGCAGCCAGTTAGGAAGCTATTGCCAACTGGTGATTTTTTTCCTGGTTGGGAATTTGGCCCTGCGCCTAGAAATTTACCTTGCAACACTGTTGCTGACTTCCCGACCTTTGTTCCAGGTTGAGCAACTGGACCTCTGCCTTATTTCTGTAACTTGTCCTTGCAGGACAAGTGGTTCTACCAGTGGTGCCTCTCTCTTGCTCCCCAGTGTCCCGTGTTAACAGAAGCGGGAAGGAGGGGACTCTCCACCCTCCTTCTGTGGGTCCTTGTGTGTAGAAGAAGCCCCCCTGGTGTGCCCCTGGGGAAGAGGGTAACTCATTGGGAAATAAACATGTCGAGCATACGAAGCTCAGCTCCTGCAGGAGTCCTGCTCTGCTTTCTTCCATGTGATGAAATCGTCCTGTCCCCTGTAGAAGAGGCCCAGGGGACCCGGGGCCACCAGAAGTGGCCAAGTGTTCCTGTGACCTGGGAGTAGGTCTGCCTTATTCCAGGATTCAGCATTCGGACGCTCCCTCCCCTTACGGATATGAGCCATTCTTCAATATCAGCTTCAATCAATAAGGTGACATTTTGCCTTCTGTCGCCCGATTCCTATCTTTTAATTGTCAAAGGGTGGAGAAAAGGGCCCTATTTACTGGGATCCTAAGTATACCTAAGATCCTCCATCAATAATCTGCCCGGGAGTCAGGACCCTTGCTTTGCTCGCTCGTGCGCCCAGGAATTATCTGCCCCAGACTCCTCCGTCCGTCATCAACTGGATGTGTAGCTGGACTTTCACATATTTCCTGTTTCTAGACTTTTCCATTGCCATTCGACAGCTACCTGTCCCCAAGGCTGCCCATATCATGTCTGGTTGGATTTCTCAAACTGTGTGGCCCCCTTCCCAGTCTGTCACAGGCCACCTAACTCTGGAACTGGGCAGGGACTTCCTTCCATTACCATCGACTGGGCCTGCTTCATTAGGTCTGTCCCTACATGAACTGCAGTAGCTCTGTTTTAGTCACACATCTGAGCCCCCCAACCCCCACCCACAAAATCCACGGCCTGTTGACCTAGTAGCTCCCGACCTTACAACACGGATAAGAGAAGACAACAGTGTTGAGAGTTCTAGCATTCTACCAGAACCTATCTGTATGTCACTGAACTAGTCTTTGTGCCTCAGTTTCCTCATCTGTGAAATGGGGGTAGCGATTATAGCATCTACCTATTTCTGTGAGAACTGAAATAATGCCCGCAAATAATTGGAATAATGCCATGCCTCGCACATCATAAGAGCTTGATAAATATTAGCTGATGCTGGGCAAGCCATCTCCTCGGGAACTTTCAGAGTTGGTTTCGAATACGAGTGGGAAGAGGTGGTAGGAGAGAAGGAGGTCAAGAGGTACTAAGAACAGAAATTTCCCACTAGGGGGGCGCCTGGGTGGCTCAGTAGGTTGGGCGTCCAACTTCGGCTCAGGTCATGATCTTGAGGTCTGTGAGCTCGAGCCCCGCGTCGGGCTCTGTATTGATGGCTCAGAGCCTGGAGCCTGCTTCCAATTCTGTGTCTCCCTCTCTGTCTGCCCCTCCCCCGCTCATTCTCTGTCTCTCTCCCTCTGTCAAAAATAAACGTTTAAAAATTTTTTTTTAAAATAAAGAAAATAAAAATAAAGAAATTTCCCACTAGGATCAGAGGTGAGTTCATAGAGACCGGGGGCCGCAGCTTTTCATTTTTTGTATCTCTGACACATAGCGTGGTATTTAGCACACAGCAGGCGCTCAATAAATGGTTGGTGAATAATTCCAACGAGCATACGCCAAATGAGTGGACCTGACTGGGGAAAGTCACTTCACAAAAACTCCAGGGCACATTTGGCCAGACACGTGTGCCTTCAACTCCTCTCTCTCCCTCCCTTTTCCCTTCTGAGATCAGTGAGGGAAGACCCAGAGCTTTCTCCTGCCTCTGCTGGTCATTGTGGTCCCGCATTTCCAGATCCGGGCCGGGCCCAGCCTGTGAGGCCAGCGATCTGCCCAGGACGTCAGCCCCAAGCCGGGCACCTCCTCGTGGGGCACCACAGGCAATGCTCTGTTCCTGCAAGGCTGGGGCAGGCATCGTATTGAGGAGAAAACCAGGGAAATAATGAAAATCTGCCAGGTCTTCTAACTTGGGGACTCGGTGCCATCTGGGGGAGCAGCCGTGGCAGGGAGAGATAAGGACTGGAATTTGTCATTTATCGATTGATTGATTGGTTGATTTTGTGATTGAGCACACGAGCCAAGGGAGGGGCAGAGAGAAAGAGGGAGAGAACCTGAGGCTGACGGTTCAGAGCCTGATGCGGGGCTTGAACTCACGGCCTGTGAGAGCATGGCCTGAGCTGAAACCAAGAGGCAGATGCTTAACCGGCTGAGCCACTCAGGCGCCCCAAGGACTGGAATTTGAATTGCTATCGTGCTTCCTTCTGAGAGCGCACTGGAGTTTTTTCTGTAGAGTCCTTTGTCCTTCGAGGTGGCAATGATTATGGTGAACTGAGAATGGGTGAATAATGAAGCTCGTCCTTTCTCACTGGTCCCTGTTGTACTCGAGCTGCCCTTTCACCAACAATGCCCACTGTTTGACATCAACAGAGGCACGAACGTGTGAATAGAGAACATCGAGGCGAGCGTCTCAGGCTCTGACTTCTCACCTCTACAGCCAGCCCACGGCTGGGGGGCTCTCGACCATCCCCTGCCCTTGTCCCGTGTCTGCCTCGGTTTCCTTCTCTTGGAACCCAGAGTTTGTCATACACCTGCCATTCCCTCTGTCTGGGTGACATTATGAGCGTCTCTGGGGCGGGCAGAGGCAGGAAGCAGTCTGGCCTGGGGTGCAGTGAGGATACACTGATACTGCTTATTTTGAGTTATGTGCCTGGTCTCCTCATCTAGATTATTTCCTCCCGAGTGCCGTTCCGCCCTGCCTCTACCTCCTTACCGTGTGAGGTCCTGGAAGAGGGCTTACATCCAGATGATAAGATCTGTCTCAACTGGGAAATCCGTACCCTCAATTCGGCACCAGTTTTGCAGTCCCCAAGCCCTTCACTGATGCCTCTCCCAGTTCCTGATCTGAGCATGCCTCTTTCTTTCTTTCTCTTTCTTTCTTTCTCTTTCTTTCTTTCTTTCTTCCTTCCTTTCTTTTTCTTTCTTCCTCTTTCTTTCTTTCTTTCTTCCTTCCTTTCTTTTTCTTTCTTCCTCTTTCTTTCTTTCTTTCTTTCTTTCTTTCTTTCTTTCTTTCTTTCTTTCTTCTTCTTTCCGAAGAGTGTGTGTGTGTACGAGCAGGAGAAGGGCGGAGAGAGAGAATCCCAAACAGGCTCCGCGCTCAGCATGGAGCCCGACACGGGGCTCGTTCCCACAAACTGTGAGATCATGACCTGAGCCGAAGCCAAGAGTCGGATGCTTAACCAACCCAACCCACCGGCGCCCCTGAGGATGCTTCCTTTCCCCAACTTCGTGGAGGTGTAGCTGGTATTAAAAAAAAAAAAAAAAAAAAAAAAAAAAAAACCCTGCCTGTAATCAGTATACACAATTTGGTGAGTTTGAACATAAATATGCGCTCGTGTCACAATCAGGGTAGAAAACGTATCCGTCGCCTCCAGAGGTTTCCTCACGTCCCTTTGCTGTCGCTGTGGGTTTTGATTTGTTTTGCTTCGGCTTTGGGCTAAGAGCACTTCACGTGAAATTTACCCTCTTCACAGATGCTGAAGCGCACGCACTACCTTACTGTTACCTATCAACCACCGTGTTGTAGAGCAGATTGCTGGAACTCGCTCGTCTTGTAGAACTGTAACTTTATACCCGTTAAACAACGACTCCCTATACCCCCCACCCCCGCCCGTGCCTCAGCAGCCACCATCCACCGTTCTGACCTTTACTGCTACCCGTGTGGCTATCTTAGCTGCTTTGTATAAGCGGAAACTGGAGTACTTGTCTTTCTATGACCGGCTTACGTCCCTTAGCATCCTGTCTTCTGGGTCCATCCGTGTTGCAGTAGGCAACAGCACTTCTTCCTTTATAAGGCTGAATGATATCCCATTGTGTGTATACACCAGTTATTCTTTATGCTTCCATTTGTCAAACCACGCCTGCCTCTTGCTCTCATGTCTGGAAGTTACCCCTCGTCCCCATCACCTGGGGGGGGCAGAGACAGGAACATAGCCCCTGCCCGGAGCAGGAGCCGAACAGGGACTTTCCTCTGAAACGCTGCCAGACAACAGAGTGGGATGGAGGTCGCCCTTTGCAGACCACTTTGGAAGTAGGGGCACGGCGTCAGAGGCGCAGGCCAGGCGCGTCATCTGGGGGTCTGCTTCCCTTGGCAAGTTGTGGCCGCGATTAGAGGGTCGGCTCCTCTCCTATGGGTCAAGGTCACAAGCCACAGCCATTGGTGGAAACTCTACAGCTGCCGTTAAGACCCAAGTTTGAGGGGGAGGCTTATATTCCCAGGGGCCCCAGACTTTCCTTAGGCAGAATCTGGTTAAATCAGCTTGGATTATGCTAGAAACCCTTGTCCATCTTTATAAAGACTTTCTTCTACGGATACCTGAGCTCCTTCATTACGTTTCTTTCTTAATTTTTGTTTGATTGTAAACACCAAAGAGATACAAAAGGGCAGAAAGAAAGAAAAAAAGTGTCCATCATCTCACCAAAAGGAAATAATTTCTCAGTAGGCCCTTGTTTTTCCCTTCTTTCTCTGGCTGCGTTGTTTTATTCAATTAAGATTCTGCAGTGTACAAAATTATACATTTTAAACTTTAAACACCGTTATTTTAACTATAGAAATAATATGTATTTACTCTAAAAAGTTTGAAAAGCTTTTAAAATGCAAAAAGGAGAGTAGCAATCATTTGTGTTCTCCCTTAAGGTCCATTTTTTCTGCCTGTTCCAAATATTGCTGTCTCACATCTCCTAAATATTTGTATATGCGACCACCGGTATGTTTCATGTTTGTTTTTTCTTTTCACCTTTTGATCTCTTTCACTCATTCCTCCCACCCCCACCCTTAAAATCTACGTTAATCGTATCACATACACTCGTTTTTAGGTGGTTAATAAGGAAGATTCCCAAGTCCTAGGATGGGCAATAATAGACATAGGGGTTAATCGTGTAGGACCATGTGTATTTAAGTCTCTAAACTAAGATCTAAAGAGTGGTTGTCTCCTGCTGGTAGGATTTGGAAGTGGTTCTTTCCTCTTTTCACTTGTCGACTTTCCAAATCTTCCACAGTGAACACTAATTTAATAATAAGGGGGAAAAACACAAATTATTTAAGTCCCAGATAATCGCGATTCACAGGTGTGTTTCGAGGTTTTCTTCTCTTGGTTTACCCCACCGCTGAAACGCTTCTTTTTCCCTCTTCTAACTCTTTTCTGGAAGCCAGTCTTTGACAAAGATGCTGGCAGCCTCAACGTGTCTAAGGTCTGCAGAAAAGGGAGGTGGGTACTGCCACGAAAAGGTCCATTGTCTCAGGGACGGGTCACTCCAAAGAATCGGAAGGGCTTGATGTCCCTCCAGGGACACAGTGGACGTTAGGGTCTGATGCTGCCTCCACACCCAACCCCAGGAAGGGGCTCAGATGCTGGGAGGACAGGAGAGGGATCAACAAGGCCATGGCATGAGAGAACAGAGGGCACAGAAGGAGGGCACCGAGGGAGAGTAAGCGTTTAGATGCCTAGGAGGAACGAGCTCTACAGGGGTTAGTGGGTGACGATGGGATAAGTAAATCAGTGTTTTCTAGCTCTGGGCTCCAGCAGTCTGCAATAAAGGAATAGTATGGTCACTAAATTGGTCCACAATATTAAGAAAAAGAGGATCATGGTGACCACCAGGTGGCACATTAGTTTGTCAAAACTAATACAAATACAAATAAATTATATTGGCAAAAGAATAGACGGATCAATGGAACAGAAGAGAGATCCCGGAAATAGACCCCAAGATCAATATCATCAACTGATCTTTGGCAAAGGAGCCAAGACAAGGCAATGAGCACAGGCACAAAACTATAAATCTCCTAGAAGATGACATAGGAGAAAATCTCAATGACCCTGCATTTGGCAACGAATGACTTTTTAGATAGGACACCAAAGGCATGATCATGAAAGAAAAATTTGATGAGCTTGACTTCATTAAAGTTAAAATGTTCAAGGGGCACCTGGGTGGCTCAGTCGGTTGAGTGCCTGACTCTCGATTTTGACTCACATCATGGTCTCACAGTTCATGGGATCGAGTCCCATGTCAGGCTCTGTGCTAACAGCTCAGAGCCTGCTTGGGATTCTCTCTCTCCCTCTCTCTCTCTGCCCCTCTCCTGCTTGCTCCCTCTCTCTGAATAAACATTTTTGTAAAAATGTGAGGGCACCTGGGTGGCTCAGTCGGTTAAGCCTCCGACCTCAGCTCAAGTCATGATCTCACAGTTTGTGGGTTCGAGCCCCACATCGGGCTCTGTGCTGACAGCTGGGAGCCTGAACCCTGCTTCGGATTCTGTGTCTCTGTCTCTCTCTCTCTCTCTGCCCCTCCCCCATTCTCTCTCTCCCTCAAAAACAAAGTAAACATTAAATAAATAAAGAATTTTTTAAATGTTAAATTAAAATGTGTTCTGTGAAAAACAATGACAAAAGAATGAAAATGCATGCCACTGACTGGGAGAAAATATTGATAAAGGACTGTTACCCAAAATATACAGAGGACTCTTAAAATTCAACAATAAGGAAACAACCCGATGAGAAAATGGGCCAAAAACCTTGGCAGCCACCTCACCATAGAAGATACACAGAGGGCCAATATGCAGACAGAAAGATGCTGCACATCCTATGTCATTAGGGAAATGCGAATTAAAGCAGCAGTGAGATGCCGCTAAAGGTCCCATAGAATGGCCGAGATCCAAAACACCAGGAACACCGAGAGCTGGTGAGGAGGCGAGGCCATGAAAACGCTCGTTCGTTGCTGGGCGGAATACAAGATGTCGTGGCCACTTAGGAAGACCGTTTGGCTTACAAAACGACACCTTCTCTTACCATACAATCCAGCAGTTGGGCTCCTTAGTACTTACCCAAAAGCAGTGAAAGCTTGTGTCCACACGAAAACCTGCACACGGATGTGTATAGCAGCTTTATTCATAATTGACTAAACTTGGAAGCAACGAAGATGTCCCTCAGTAGGTGAATAGATAAACCACGGTACATCCAACAATGGAATGTCAGTCAACGCTAAAAGGAAATGAGTGGTCAAGCCATGAAAAACCATGAAGGAACGAACCTTGAATGCACATTCCTAAGCCTGTCTGTGATCCCAACTATACAACGTTCTGGAAAAGGCAGAACCACAGAGACAGTAGACATAGCAGCAGTTTCCAGGGGTTGAAGGAGGGGAGGGACGAACAGGCAGAGCAAAAAGGAATTTTAGGGCAGTGAAAGTCCGCTGTAGGATACTGTGATGGTGGATACGTGTCACACATCCGTCCAGACCCATAGAATGTACAACACCAAGAGTGAGTCCTAAGGTAAACTATGCATTTGGGGTGATTATGATGTGTCAGTGTAGGTTCAAAAATTGTTAACAAGGGGCGCCTGGGTGGCTCAGTCACTTAAGCATCCGACTTTGGCACAGGTCATAACCTAGCTGTTCACGGGTTCGAGCCTCGCATCGGGCTCTGTGCTGACAGCTCAGAGCCTGGAGCCTGCTTCGGATTCTGTCTCCCTCTCTCTCTGCCCCTCCCCAACTCATGCTCTGTCTCTCTCTGTCTCTCAAAAATGAATAAATATCGGGGCGCCTGAGTGGCTCAGTTGATTAAGTGTCCAGCTTCAGCTCAGGTCATGATCTCACAGTTTGTGAGTTCGAGCCCCACATCGGGCTCTGTGCTGACAGCTCAGAGCCTGGAACCTGCTTCGGATTCTGTGTCTCCCTCTCTCTCTGCTCTTCCCCTGTTCATGCTTTGTCTCTCTCTCCTTCAAAGATAAATAAACATTTAAAAAAATTTTTTTAATGAATAAATGTTAAAAATTTTTTTTTAATTGTTAACAAATGTACCACTCTGGTGGAGGATGTTGATAATGCAGGAGGCTGTGCATGTATAGGGGCAGGGGCCAATGAGAAATCTCTAGATCTGCCTCTCAATTCTGTGAAGCTAACTCTAAGAAAACTAAGCCTTGGGGTGCCTGGGTGGCTCCGTCGGTTGAGCATCCGACTTTAGCTCAGGTCATGATCTCACGGTCCGTGAGTTCGAGCCCCGCGTCGGGCTCTGTGCTGACAGCTCAGAGCCTGGAGCCTGCTTCACATTCTATGTGTGTCTCTCTCTCTCTCTCTGCCCCTCCCCCATTCATGCTCTGTCTCTCTCTGTCTCTTTTCTTTTTTTTTTTTTTAAATTTTTTTAACGTCTATTTATTTTTGAGACAGAGAGAGACAGAGCATGAATGGGAGAGTGTCAGAGAGAGAGAGGGAGACACAGAATCCGAAACAGATTCCAGGCTCTGAGCTGTCAGCACGGAGCCCGACGCGGGGCTCGAACTCACGGACCGCGATATCATGACCTGAGCCGAAGTCGGACGCTTAACCGACGGAGCCACCCAGGCACCCCTGTCTCTCTCTGTCTCAAAAATAAACATTAAAAAAAAAAACTAAGCCTTAAACTAAAAGTCTTTAAAAATAAAAAATCAAATTAATGAAAATACAAATAAATAACTTCTGGAAGATGAGTTTTTTATGCAGAAAATTATTACCTTGGTCTGTGCAACTCTGCCCAGAGGATATCGGGTAGGGGAGTGCTTTTCCCCCCAATTACCTTAGCCCAGAGTTCCAACGTGCAAAATAAAGCCATTTTTAGATAGACTATATCAGTTTAGGTTATTACTTCTAGTGGCATAACAATAGTAACAAGACAAAACATGCTAATCGGGGGTAGAAGGACAGGAAGCAAGAAACCCATTTCCTGACCCTGGGGAGGAGTTGAAGCAGAAGGAGAATGGTTTAGGAAAGAACCCACTGGCTGAGTTTCATCCCCAGCCTGGAGTCAGCTGGAGGCATGCAGTCCTTACGGATTCCTGAGTTGTCGTTGTTGATTTTTAAGTTTATTTATTTATTTTGAGAAAGACAGAGACAGTGCAAGTGGGGGGAGGGGCAGAGAGAGGGAGAGAGAGAGAATCCTAAGCAGGCTCCACACTGTCGGCACAGAGCCCAACATGGGGCTCAAATTCATGAAACTGTGAGACCGTGACCTGAGCCGAAACCAAGAGTTGGATGCTTAACTGACTGAGCCACCCATGCACCCCCATATGGATTCCTGAGTTCGAGCCGAAACCAAGAAAGTTCTTCACCTGGAGGTTCTTCTAGTAGGATAACTACCCATGCTTGAATTCTTAATTCTGATTGATCTTTAAGTTGACAGCATTAAGAAATTTTGTCTCAAGACGACATGGTTAGTCTATTTTGTGAGCTCTACGTACCAAAGAATATCTTTGCATCTCACCAGAGGCAAACTCAACAACATACAGAATTCTCAGAATGCCACAGCTGCTGATACTTTGTTTCTTCTGACATTCAATTCTGCAAAAGAGAAGTCTGTAGCCAGTGGACTTCTGTTCCCTTTTAGGATATCGGTTTTCAAGTCCAAATTAATACATGAGATATTTTTTCACAATCCTTATCATTCAAAACCTTTTCCTGGAAGTGAGATGCTCTTTTCAAAACTTCACTTTGAAACACAAGATTCTTTCTTATTTACATCCTTAATGCTCTTCCCCTCTCTCCCCAAAAAAAAGCTTTCCTCAAGTTCATCTTTGATTCTTGCTTTTGAGTCGTTCTCTTTCTTAAGGAGCCACCATGAACTTTGGGTTGGATCTCCCAACTCTGTCGTCCACATCTATTATTTTAATTAGCCCTCACAAAAGTCTTTTTTTTTTTGCTTCTCAAGAACTTTTCCGATTTGTTTCCCACATCGTTGATTTAGCTCATCCGCTATGTCGGCTCCAACCTTTGCTGCTTCGTGTGGTTTTAATAATGCTCTGATGACCTTCCTGATCTTCAGCTGTCATCAACGGCAATTGACCAAAAATTCTGACTCCATTCAACTTACGCAGTAAGAAAATCTATTCTTTCACATAACAAGGATATTAGGACTATGTTACATAGCTACTAACTCAATCTGCATTATCATCCACTCCGTCTCTGCTGATCTCAAACGAAATCCTCGCCCACATCCACTGCCTATTTCTCGGATTTAATTCTCAGTCGAAATACGTAAAAAGATATAATCCTGGAGACCTGCCCCCCAGGCCTTCCTGACTTTGACTATGGCCTATGGTATTTCCTTGAGGGAACTTGATTGTTCTTCCCAGGATGCAGCAGGATGCAATGCGGTTCTCCCCAGCGTCAACTCATTCTCTCTCTCGTTCTCTCTCTCTCTCACACACACACACACTTCCTGTCCATCTTTGAGAGCTACCCTCATTGTATAGATGTGCTCTGAACTGTAGTAATATGAGGCAAGGATTGAGAGAGTAGAATGGCAATGTATCGTGGCTGGCTCAAAGAGCAGCCTTAGAGAGATGGCTTCACCATTCTTTGGTTTGGTTTAACTCTTGAGGGCTTGTTGTTGTTGTTGTGGTGGTCGTTGTTTTAATTTGAATTCCAGTATAGTTAGCCTACAGTGTTATCCTAGTTTCGGGTGTCCAATGCAGCGATTCAACACGTTCCACGCATCACCCGGTGCTCATCACAAGCGCCCTCCTCAATCCCCGTCACCTATTTCACCCACCCACCCCCATCCCAAGCCTGGAGGTTTTGGTCCAGAATAAGGACGAAGAGGCAAACATCCTTTTCTCGTGTGGGCAGCGGACTGAGCATGTGTGGTTCATTCACTGACTTTCTATGTGATTCCCTTGGCCTTGTTCTGCGTAGACACCCCATTCCAAATTCAGGCATTAGTCTGGTTGACAGTACTAGTTTATGATGATTAGCAAGTTTTGGCCTTTTTCTGCGTCCACATAGATATAGATATCTTTATCTGAACTTCCACTATTCAGAAAGCATGCTGCCTTCGCCAAAAAAAAAAAAAAAAATTGAACCCCAAACCCACTTTCCAAATTTAAAATCTATAAGAAGTTTGCACAGGGGTGCCTGGGTGGCTCAGTCAGTTGAGCGTCCGACTTCGGCTCAGGTCATGATCTTGCGGTTCGTGAGTTCGAGCCCCGCGTCGGGCTCTGTGCTGACAGCTCGGAGCCAGGAGCCTGCTTCAGATTCTGTGTCTCCCTCTCTCTCTGCTCTTCCTCCGCTCATGCTCTGTCTCTCTCTCTCTCTCTCCTTCAAAAATAAATAAAAACATTTTAAAAATTAAAAAAACAAAAAAAAGAAATTTGCACACCTGAACCAGTGAGGACATTAAGGAGCCCTGAGCCCGGATGACAGGATATAATGAGCTCCCTCCCTCCTCACCCCCTCCTAGGGAGGGATCCTTCATGGTTTCCATGTTAAATTCCCCAGGGCACCTGGGGGCACTAACAACCTGGGTCCACTGAAGACAGAAACTTTAATGCTTTGGACGTATTATTTCATTATCGACTTACACCACAGTACATGGCCATTGCGTGGTGTAGAGGGAAAACATAATTAGCTCAGTAATGTTACATATGTACCCCTGAGTTCATTAACTGTTACGCAATTGAGGCTTCAAAGTACTTTATGTTATTTATAAATTCTTAACAGGGTTTTGTATAGGTGTTTAAGAGTATCTTAGTGAAGGCTTTTTTGTTCTTTGGTTTTTTGTTGTTTTGTTTTGTTTTGTTTTGTTTTTTTAGAAAAAAAGACAGTGGAGGTTTTAGATGACTAGGGAAGCACCATTATTTTTCCCTAAAACAAAAAAAAATTAGGCCCCCACTCTCTAAAAAATTGTTATTCAGCACATTCTCAAGAATTAGATTTAGGGGCGCCTGGGTGGCGCAGTCGGTTAAGCGTCCGACTTCAGCCAGGTCACGATCTCGCGGTCCGGGAGTTCGAGCCCCGCGTCGGGCTCTGGGCTGATGGCTCAGAGCCTGGAGCCTGTTTCCAATTCTGTGTCTCCCTCTCTCTCTGCCCCTCCCCCGTTCATGCTCTGTCTCTCTCTGTCCCAAAAATAAATAAACGTTGAAAAAAAAATTTTTTTTAATAAAAATTAAAAAAAAAAAAAAAGAATTAGATTTAGATGTCAAGGAGTGGCCATATTTCAGCGGGAGTTGGGACCTCTGTCAAGTGCTCCTGGCCACTGGCATTTTCCCTCCCTTCTCGACCTGCTCTTTCTTTCTTCTCCCTTCTTCCTTCCAGAACATTGCAGATGGATGTGGCCCAATTCCCTCTCTCTCTTTCTCTCTCTCTCTCTCTCTCTCTCACACACACACACACACACACACGTGTGCGTGTGATTTTCATGCTACAAACAGCACAAGGAATTAAATAGCATTAAACAAACGAATCGATCTTCCCTGTCTCGAAATCCTCTCCGGCCTGGCAGCTGGTAAAGGTTGCTCTCACGGCCATCATGTGTCAGTGATAACTGAAATGATCTCGTTATTCCCTCATCAAAATAGGATTTTCTCACATCACCATTGGCAGAAACTGACTTCTCCAAAAAAAAAAAAAAAAAAGGAAATTGCGCCCATCTGACATCTGATTTATTTTTTCCGTCAAATATCCACGCTTAGACCAAATATATTATTTTTGCGTCCCCTTTCCAACGCCCCTAAAAAAAAACTTCTGCCATCTTATTTTTGAAAAATTATGGATATAGAAAAGTGATTTGTTTATGTATAAAACATGTGACATCATTTGTCAACCCAGGGAATGGCAAACTATAGCCTGTGGGCCAAATCCGGCCTACTGTTTCTATATAACCTGCAAACTAAAAGTAGTTTTTACATTTTTACATTGTTGCGGCGGGGGGGGGGGGGGATCAAAAGAAGAACACTTCATGACATTTCTAAATTATACAAAATTCAAATTTCGGCGTCCATATTATTAATGGGGACTCAGTCATGCCCAGGCATTTCCGTACTGTCTGTGGCTGCTTTTGCAACAACAGCAAAACGGAAGAGTTTTAACAGGAATCAAGTAGTTCATAAGGCTGAAAATATTTTCTATCTGGTCCTTACGGGGGAAAAAATGCCACCTCCTATGTTAGCCCATTAAAATAAACAAAGAAGGGGCGCCTGGGTGGCGCAGTCGGTTAAGCGTCCGACTTCAGCCAGGTCACGATCTCGCGGTCCACGAGTTCGAGCCCCGCGTCGGGCTCTGGGCTGATGGCTCAGAGCCTGGAGCCTGTTTCCGATTCTGTGTCTCCCTCTCTCTCTGCCCCTCGCCCGTTCATGCTCTGTCTCTCTCTGTCCCAAAAATAAATAAACGTTGAAAAAAAAAATTTTTTAAAAAAAAAATAAAAATAAAAAAAAAAAAATAAAAAAAAAAAAAATAAAAAAAAAAAATAAATAAAATAAACAAAGAAAATGGGGCACCAGGGTGGCTCAGTCAGTTAAGCATCCGATTCCTGGTTTCCGCTCAGGTCATGATCTCGCGGTTTGTGGGTTCGAGCCGCGCGTCGGGCTCCGTGCGGACAGCTTGGATTCCGTGTCTCCCTCTCTCTCTGCCCCTCCCCTGCTCACACTCTGTCTCTCTGTCTCTCTCTCTCTCTCAAAAATAAACATAAAAAATTAACTAAAAAATAAAGAAAAAAGTCAAAATATTTACTTGCATATTATTAGGATACGTTACATTATTAGTGAGCAAAGCACTGCATACCCCAGCGTGTAAACCATCTTAACGAAACAATCCAAGGAATAATCACCCTCTCTTCTGATGTTATTTACCTACAAAGAAGCTCAGAGACGTCCAGCAAAAGTTGGTCAGTGAAAACCTTAGAGAAATCGGAAGAAATCATGCACATAGGGGTTGAAAACTCTGCCCAGTGTATTTCGAGATGCAAGAAAAGTCTACATCTTTGCTCTCTGTAACTGTCACTCCACTCGTCCTTGGAGGAGAAGAGGCTGGAAGTTGGTGAGGAAGCATGTAAATATACCTCAGTCCTGTTTGGGTTTCTTTGATCTCTCCCAGGTAAAATCATCTCACAAGATTTCTGCTCCCCACCCCACCATCTGTCCTTCAGCTGTTGCAGGGAAACGTTTACTTGAGCTTAGCCACAGGAGGAGAATCTCAGACCAACGTGTGGATCCTTATGCAAGAGTCGAAGCTTCTCATCCCACCTGGTCATGGGCACCCTACTCACGCCTTTCCTCCCAACTCTGCCATCTTGGTTCTTTTTTTTTTTTTTTTAATTTTTTTTTTAATGTTTGTTTATTTTGGGGACAGAGAGAGACACAGCGTGAGCAGGGAAGGGGCAGAGAGAGAGGGAGACACAGAATGTGAAGCAGGCTCCAGGCTCTGAGCTGTCAGCACAGAGCCCGACGCGGGGCTCGAACTCACGAACTGTGAGATCGTGACCTGAGCCGAAGTCAGACGCTTAACCGACTGAGCCACCCAGGCGCCCCTCTGCCATCTTGGTTCTATCTGGCCCTCACTGGTGTTGCAAATGCTCTGAATCTTGACAAGCATCCTCCTTCCCTCCCTGGCCTGGCTGTCCACCCATGCCCTCTGCTATAGGGTCCCACCCACCCTGGATGGCCCCATAGCAAGTCTCCTGGCTCTCAATTCAGCTACCTTTTACATTCTCTACCAGGAGCACACAAGACCATCGGGACCCTTTCTGTGCCACATAGGAGCCTAGAAACACTGGCAGGGTGGGACTACCCCTGTCCTTTGTCTAAATCCTTCATTTAGCCCTTTCTAACTGACCATGGCACCATGTTGGGTGTAGCTAGTCTCTGGGACTTGACATTTCCTCAGCCTATGGCTGGAAAAACAAGGCAAGCCACTGCTCTGGGAATCCCCCAAGCTACCTCGATGTTTCTACCACGGCCTCCTTCCCGGGAAGGAGCCAGGACGCGGTGTCTGATTACTTTACCTCCTCTCTTACTCCTGTTGTCTGGTTAGCACCTCCCTTATGAAATAACCTGAGCTCTCACTACCTAAGGCTTATATGTCTCACTGCCAGCTTTAACTTTCCGTATATAAAGAGAGCTTTTAAAATTCAGAAAACAAACATTTTTTTCCCTCCATAAAGCCTGGCTTTCAAAACTATAATTTCAATATGGCGTCAACAAAGTCAGCTTTTGAAAATTAAAGCTCTTCAATGGCCTTTTTATTCCTGCCACTACCCCCCTCGCCTTCCCTGCAGCTTATGACTTCGCATTCATGGCGGAAGGCCGTGGGGCTACATGATTTACAGGGGTATGAAAAACATGTCAGTTTAGTATTTCCAAATATTATTCCTGTTACCTTTGCTAAATGAAAATTCTTTCTAAACATTTTCACTCTGAAAAAAAATTATATACCTCAGCAGAATTATACCTTGTACCTTATATTATACCTCATATTACATTATGCCTTACACCTTATATTACAGTATATCAGATATTATACCTCGGCTTTGGACTAAGCTGTTGAATTAGTTTTCTCGGGCCGCCATCACAAAATCCCACAGACTGGGTCGTTTAAACAGCAGACATTTATTCTTTCTCACAGCTCTGGAGGCTGGAGGTCTAAGAGGCCAGCAGAACTGGTTTCTCCTGAGGCCTGTCTCCTTGGCTCATGGACAGCCATTTCCTCGCTGTCCTCACATGGTCTTTCCTCTGTGTGAGTTTATGTCTGTGTCTTAATCTCTTCTTCTTGTAAGGACGTAAGTCAGTCATATTGGATTAGGGCCACCCTGGTGACCTCATTTCGACTTGCCCACCTCTTAAAAGGCCCTCTCTAAACACAGTCACACTGGGGGTCAGGGTTTCCACATATGAATTCAGAGGGGGACACAATTCCAACCATAATAGTCATCAAAGCCAGTATCAAATGAAGATTTTATGGTTTTCCTGCAAAAGGTACATTTTCTGCAAAAGGAGTACAGGAACACAGACTTTAGTTGACAAACGTGGGTCGATCCCATGAATTTTCGCTCATGTGACAGATTCTGGATAGTGTCTGAGCCCAGGGTCCTCCCAGGTAGCAACAGTGACACAATCTATTTCAGAGCAGTGGTGCTCAGCCCTGGCTGTCCCAGAATCACCTCGAGAGCTTTAAGAACAATGATTTGAAGCAGGGAAAAAAAAAATCCACTGTCTTTTTTTTTTTTTTTTCAACGTTTATTTATTTTTGGGACAGAGAGAGACAGAGCATGAACGGGGGAGGGGCAGAGAGAGAGGGAGACACAGAATCGGAAACAGGCTCCAGGCTCCAGGCTCTGAGCCATCAGCCCAGAGCCCGACACGGGGCTCGAACTCACGGACCGCGAGATCGTGACCTGGCTGAAGTCGGACGCTTAACCGACTGCGCCACCCAGGCGCCCCAAAAATCCACTGTCTTGATGACTGTCACCAGAGTTCCTGTTAGGGGAGAGACATCTCTGTCTCTTTGTGTGGAAAACATGTTGCCATACAAAGGGTGAGCAGGGGACAGCCTCTGAGGGCCCAGATTAAAAGACTGGGGACAGGGGCACCTCGGTGGCTCAGTCGGTTAAGCTACTGACTGTTGATTTCGGCTCAGGTCATGACCTCGCAGTTCGAGAGTTCAAGCCCCGTGTCTGACTCTACCCTAACAGTATGGAGCCTGCTTGGGATTCTCTCTCTCTCTTTCCCTCTCTCTCTGTCCCTCCCCCACTTGTGCTCTCTCTCTCAAAATAAATAAAGTTAAAAATATGTATATATTTGAAAAGAAGACCGGGAGAGAAGCAGTAGCTAACTGCTGTGCGTAAGAAATAGAACCGGGGACACAAGTGAACAAAAGAGGAGGGAGGGGAGGCTGGATGACAGGGGAGGAGGGTGGAGCCTGAGAAAGAAGGCACCCAAAGGAGAACCCTAGTGCTAAGTGGATGTTCCTCTGCTGGGGTTGCCATGACGCTGGGTGATTTAAACCAAAGAAGGGTATTTCTCACAGTTCTGGAGGCTAGAGGTATAAGATCAGAGTGTCGGCAAGGCTGGTTCCTTCTGAGAGCCATGAGGGAGAATCTGTTCCAGGCCCCTCTCTCGGCTTGGAGATGGCGGTCTTCATGCTCCCAGGGCATTCTCCCCGTGCGTACCTGGTTCCAAATGTCCTCTTCTTATACCAGTCATATTAGATTAAGGGTCCACCCTAATGACCTACTTTAACCGATTACTTCACGTTCTAAAAAGGCGAGGATTCCAGCATATCTTTTTTGGAGGGACACAACTCAGACCATGTCAGTGGGCCAAAGAATACACAGAGATGTCTAACATTCAAGGCAGAGCTGTTTGTGTTCTAGGAGTAAACCTCTATTTCCTTGCAGTAAAAAAAAAACTCTGCAGATTTAGAGGCCTGACAGCCGAGAGCGTCCTGCCCACGTCCACCCTCCACTGCCAGCCAGGAGGTGAGGGAGGGTGATCAGAAACAAAGTGGAGCTTCCCACAGTTTAGCTGAGAGCCACCCACAAAGCACCTGTGGCGAGGCCCAAAACTTTTTTCCCAAAAAGATCATCTTGGAAAGAAGGGAGATGGCCATCAGACCGTTAACTATAGGCAAGGAGTCAGGCCTCACCAGCCCTACGGAATCAGAATCTGAAGAACCCAAGAGTTTCTAACCAACCCCCCCAAGATGAATCTGATGTCCCGTTTTAGAACCACGGTAGTCACCTATGGCAGAAAGGGTCAGGATCACGCTTGTTCCCTCCAGAAACGTTTAGCCCTATCTTGCCTAAATTCTATACCCTTGTTACCTCCCAAGATACAGAAATCTCCCAGGACTGACTAATACTACAGCTGACCCCATTTTCAAAATGGCAGCCAAGGGGCGCCTGGGCGGCTCAGTTGGTTGCAGCCTCCAACTTGGGTTCAGGTCATGATCTCGAGGTCCGGGACTTGGAGCCCCCTGTCAGGTTCTATGCTGACAGCTCAGAGCCTGAAGCCTGCTTCCGATTCTGTGTCTCCCTTTCTCGCGCCCGCCCCCCCCACCTCAAAAAGAAATAAACATTAAAAAAAATTTTTTTAAATGGCAGCCAAAATTATGGCTGAATTATTTGGGGGAGGGAATGTCATGTTTTTTAAAACCCACACCAGCCTCTCTGCTGATTGAATAGTTTCTCATAAAGCCTTGTGAGGGGATTTAGGCAGGTTTTAGAGACGACTCCTACTGTGGATCATTTTTGCAACATATCATATGACGGACAGGGGACCAAGTTCTGCCTGACACTTTGTGCTGCCCTCACTGATTCTTGCTTAAAGAAACGATGCTTGAAAAGAGGTGGGCAAGCTGAGCAATCTCTATACTGTCAGGATAAACAAAGCTAGACGGAAGAGGTAAGGACAGATTTTCATCAGTAAAATGATATGACTGCAGTAGGGAAAAAATTGCAGCAGGAACAGAGCTTAAGTGAATCTTTATTTGCACCGAGGTGACTAGGTGTTTTAAAGGGAGAATGAGGGGATCGAGAAGGGGGTAGGGAGGGGCTCCGTAGAGCCAGGGAAATAAAAAGTTACAAAAAGCAGGAAGGAGGTCAGTACCTGGGTTTGCTAACTGGCACTTAGCCCCTCCCACAGATGCTGGGAATTGGGGCCCTATCTTCAGGTATCGACTAGAACAGTAAATGGAGGGGGGGGGGACAGTCTTGAGTTTTCTCACACTTTAATTTTTCTCAGATTTTAAAGGAGGCTAGGGTCATCCTAAAGGTGTGGCCTTGAGCTGTTAAAAACTACATTAGTGTTTGTTCAGGTCCAGGGCTGGGGTTGAGGCCTGGAGGAGAAAAGGGCTCAGAAGAATCTGGCTAAGGTTTGGTCAAGGAGAGAGTCTTTGTCAGGCTCTAGCTGCCGAGACTTGTCCAAAGCCTCGCACCTGTGAACATCAGAGCAGACAAGACTCTTTTTTTTAAAGACCAGCAGGGTTGGTAATGGGACTCTGTTTGAACCTCTTTGGTGTTTTTAAGTTTACATTTAAAGAGCAAGGCAACGCCAGAGAGATGAATTGGGTGTATGGCTGCAGGCATATCATATGGAATATAAGAGGCAGACTTCTGCTCTGTTAATGGCGTGGGTATGTTACTATGAACCAGAAGCAGCCTTAAAAACAATTGAACTTGTTTAAAAAAAAAAAAAAAGTAGCAGGGCGGTGGGGGTGGGGGTGGGGGGTGCCTCGGTGGCTCAGCAGGTTAAGCAACTCACTCTTGGTTTTCGGCTCAGGTCATGATCTCACAGTTCGTGAGTTCGAGCCCCAAGTCAGGCTCTGCACTGACAGTGCAGAGCCTGCTTGGGTTTCTCTCTCCCTCTCTCTGCCTCTCCTGTGCTCTCTCTCCCTCTCTCTCTGTCTCTCTCAGAATAAATAAATAAACTTTAAAACAACCTGAACGTGCTCCACAAGCCAGAACATTAGCTTGGATATTATAATTACAGTGTGAGACAAACAAACAAAAAACCTCTGCATATGCTACTGTATATGACATCCTCAACATGACAAAATTGTATAGATAGAAGACGTTGCTGGTTGCCAAAGGTTAGGGATGGTAAGGAGGGAGTGACTACCAAGGAGCAGAAAGGGAGATAACGTGGTTTCCATGTTATTCCTTTATGGTGGTGGTGGAAACGTTCTAGATCTTGATTCTGAGAGTGTTTATGGGAATCAACACATGTAATAAAATGGCCCACAATGATATAAACCCATTGTACCAAAATCAAGTTCCTCATTTTCATATTGTACTGTCCCCATATAAGATGTAACCATTGGAGGGCGCCTGGGTGGCTCAGTCGGTTGAGCTTCCAACTTTGGCTCAGGTCATGATCTCGAGGTCCGTGAGTTCGAGCCCCGCGTCGGGCTCTGTGCTGACAGCTCAGAGCCTGGAGCCTGTTTCAGATTCTGTGTCTCCCTCTCTCTCTGCCCCTCCCCCATTCATGCTCTGTCTCTCTCTGTCTCAAAAATAAATGAACATTAAAAAGAAAAAAGATATAACCATTGGAGTCACGCAAAGACAAATAGCGTATTATTTCACTCACAGGAGGCAACCTAGGGAAGTCAAATTCATAAAATCAGAAAGTAGAATGGTGGTGGCCAGGGGCTGGGGGTAGGGATGTAGGGAAATTGGTTTTTAATGGATACAGAGTTTCAGTTTTGCAAGATGAGAAGAGCTGTGGCGATTGGCTGTACAACTATGGGAATGTACTTAGCCCTACTGAGCTATACCCTTACATATGGCCAAAATTTATGTTATGTGTATTTGATCTCAAAGAAAAATTTAAAAAATAATCAACTTCAGGGGCACCTGGCTGACTCAGTTGGAGGAGTGTATGACTCTTGACCTCGAGGTCGTGAGTTCAAGCCCCACATGGGGTGTAGAGATTACTTCAATAAATACAACTTTAAAAATAAATAAATAAGGGTGCCCGGGTGGCTCAATCCGTTAAGCGTCCAACATCAGCTCAGGTCATGATCTCACAGTTCGTGAGTTCAAGCCCCGCGTCGGGCTCTGTGCTGACAGCTGGGAGCCTGGAGCCTGCTTCGGATTCTGTGTCTCCCTCTCTGTCTCTCGCACTCTATCTCCCTCTCAAAAATAAATAAACATTAAAGAAAATTTTTTTAATAAAAAATAAAATAAATAAAAATAATTAACTTAAAAAAAGGAAACCAAGGGAGGAAACTGGGTGAAGATACCTCTCCATACTATCTTTGCCGCTCACTGTGAATCTATAATTATTTTCAAGGTTTGTTTGTTTGTTTGTTTGTTTTGAAAGAGAGAGAGAAAAGGAGCACATGCGCGCACAAGCAGGGGAGGGACAGAGAGAAGGAGAGACAGAATCCCAAGCAGGTCCTGCACTGATGTCACAGAGTCCGATGCGGGGCTCGAACCCACAAACTGTGAGATCATGACCTCAGCCAAGATCAAGAGTCAGACGTTTAACCGACTGACCCACCCAGGCACCCCTATAATTATTTTTAAATAAAAAGGTAAAAAAAAAATCAGGGTGCCTGGGCGGCTCAGTTGTTTAAGCGTCCAAGGTCATGATCTCTGGGTTCGTGAGTCCGAGCCCCACATCAGGCTCTCTGCTATCAGCACAGAGCCAGCTTCGGATCCTCTGTCTCCCCCTCTCTCTGCCCCTCCCTTACTTGCTCTCTCTCTCTCTCTCAGAAATAAACATTTTTTGGGGCGCCTGGGTGGCGCAGTCGGTTAAGCGTCCGACTTCAGCCAGGTCACGATCTCACGGTCCGTGAGTTCGAGCCCCGCGTCAGGCTCTGGGCTGATGGCTCAGAGCCTGGAGCCTGTTTCCGATTCTGTGTCTCCCTCTCTCTCTGCCCCTTGCCCGTTCATGCTCTGTCTCTCTCTGTCCCAAAAATAAATAAACGTTGAAAAAAAAAAAATTAAAAAAAAAAAAAAAAGAAATAAACATTTTTTTAAATTATTTTTAAAGAGGTAAAAAGAATCAATGTATCCATATGTACCCCGCATTCACCAGTGTTTACCTATTCTCTGTCAACTACAGAGGGGTAGAGCTCATTTCTCGTGGGCACATCACAACTTAGTTCTCCTCTGGGCAGATAC
>NC_044306.2:26017240-26115259 GCF_007474595.2 Lynx canadensis | reverse complement strand
GGAGGGTGGTTGATTCTGTCAGGATCAGGGTGTCGGGCAAGGACTCGGGGTGAAGGTGCAGCCAGTTGTGTGGGTTGAGTTGGAGTGAGCTAAACATGGGGAAGGGGTTCTGGAGGGACAGAGGTGCGGTATTTCAGCCAGAGAGAGGAGCTTTGCAGAGGCCATGGAAAAGAGATGCTAGCTGAAAAATGGGAGAACCCATTGACATGGGGGCAGGGAACACTCTCAACCTGTCTTTGACAGTCCAAAGGAAAGATGAGGAAGGACTGAACTAGGGGCAAGCAGCTAGGTCTTGGCCCCTGGGGCCATGATGGATCTGCCTCAGAAAGCCAAAGAACAAATTCTTTCCCCTACATTCTTCGCTTTTGTTCAACAGCTGGTTATTACAGGCCAATTATTTCTAGAGACTTTGCTCAGCTTTGAGGGTACAGATAAAGAAGGCATGGGCCTTGCCTCCCAGCCCCGAGTTTCACGGTTTAGTGGGCAGTGGACATCTTAAGTAGTTCCTTCTTCATGTGATACTGTTTTAAATGTCTTTTTTTACTGTTTGCTTTCTTCCTCATAGAAATGATCTAGTCAATATTCTCCTGGAAGGGTAGTGTCCAGAACAGAATTAAGTGTTTCAATTAATGTAGAATACCTGAGCAATATAGAATGGGGCCTAGGCCATTACCTTCTTTCTATTAAGATGGCATAAGATACAGACCTGCTTCTTTGAAGGTCACCTGCAATCACTTTAATTTTTTAACAACCATGAATCAAAGCTACTCACAAAATTCCAAAGGGGACTCGACGTGTCTTTGCTTCCGTGTTTGCTTCCCATTCTGTATTTGATGCTTTTAATTTCATGCATCTAATTATAGGCTCTAACTATATTCCTAATAGCCCTTATCTTACTATACGTATCCTGTTGGTCTAGCCTTTTGAGTTTGTTTGTTTTTTTTAATCTCTGGTTTCATCCTGTTGATTCATTCTTTTGGTTATTAGCTAACTGAATGATGTATGCGCTCCCTGGTAGTATATTTTCACGAGCATTATTGAGAGGCCCATGAGGGCAGGACCTGTGTCTGAGTCCTATCAGCCGTCGCCTGCTTTGCACTGTGCCTCTAGGTGTGAGCAAGGTGGCATTTCTGATCACTGGGGGAAGCAAACTATCACTGCATGGTGTTAAGGACAGCTGGATACCTATTGGAAAAAGAGAAAGCTGGAGTCCTGCCTCATTCTTTAGATAAGACATGTAAACATACGTTACAGATAGCTCAAAGATTTACACTTTAGTAACAAAGTCATAAAGGCTATTAGAAGGAACATGAGGGGCGCCTGGGTGGCTCAGTTGGTTAAGCGTCCAACTTCAGCTCAGGTCGTGATCGCATGGTTTGGGAGTTTGAGCCCCATGTCAGGCTCTGGGCTGACAGTGCAGAGCCTGCTTGGAATTCTGTCTCCCTCTTCCTGCCCCTCCCCTGCTTGCTCTCTCTTTCTCTCTCAAAATAAATAAACATTAAAAAAAAAGGAACAAAAACAGTACATATTCAATATATCTTGGAGTAGAGACTGAAGACTTTCCCCCCCACTAAGCAGGTCACAGAACACAGAAGCTATAAAGGAAAAGACCGACTTTCCAAAAAGGAAAATTTCATGTGAATGTTAAAAGGTTCTGTTTGGCAAGAATTCCATAAATGAAGTCAAATGACAAATAATGTCCTTGGGAAAATAACTGGCATGTATGTCAGAGAGCTAATTCTTTTCACATGGAAAGAATTCTTAAAAATCAATAACGAAAAGATGGACAATGAGGAGGTTGAACTGAAATTGACAGAAGTAAGCATATTAAAACATACTAATCCTTACTCTGTTTAGAAGCTCAGTTTAAAATCACAAGATCTCATGTTTCTACCTATCAGATACCCATGAGGAAGTTTAGTAATACTCATTATAGCGATGATACAGGGAAACAGGCAGACATATCGTTGATGAGTATTTTTTTTTTTTTTCTAACGTTTATTTATTTTTGGGACAGAGAGAGACAGAGCATGAACGGGGGAGGGGCAGAGAGAGAGGGAGACACAGAATCGGAAACAGGCTCCAGGCTCTGAGCCATCAGCCCAGAGCCCGACGCAGGGCTCGAACTCACGGACCGCGAGATCATGACCTGGCTGAAGTCGGACGCTTAACCGACTGCGCCACCCAGGCGCCCCTCGTTGATGAGTATTTTTAAAGATCATTTGTACAATACCTGTCAGAATTTAAAAGGTCATTATCCTTAGACTCAGGAATTCTGCTTCTGACCCTGTAAATATTTTCCAGTGAGTGTGCAGAAATAGCTACATAGATATTTGTTGTAACAGTGTGTGGAATAGGAAAAAAATGAAAGCAAATTGTGTGTCCGTCAGGAGGCATGCAGTGGAGTGCTATGCAGTGATTAAAAATGTTGAACCGCTCAATGTCTTGATTGTGAAAGAGTCCAGATATTAAGTGAAAAAAAAAAATCAGTGTGTACAGTCTGATATCATAAATGCTTTCTAGAAAAGATGTATGTCGGTCAGGAAGGTATTAGCTACAAATAATAAAAAGCCCCAGTGGGCATGTTTCTCTCGCTCAACAAGAAGCCTGCAAAAGTCGGCAGTTGTACAGGGTCCCAACTACACCACCCGTGCCTTAGGCATGCTCTGTCATTCTTCGCTGTGTTCCTAATTGTGTGGGCCTCTGTCCTCATATTTTCCTTCCCCTTAGTCCTAGCAAGATGGCTGTGCCCTACCAAGCCTCACATCTGGATTTCCAGGTAGGAAAAAGGCATCGGGAGAAAAGTAGGAGGAAGGGATAGCCCCTGTTAAAAGCCAGAGTGTTTCCAGAAATACTCAGCAGACTTCTGCTTACGTTTCGCTGGTTAGAAGTGTCCCCTGGCTCCCTAGACCTTTAAGGGAATCTGTGAAGGCAAGAATTTTAGCGGGGTGCACGTTTTCTCCTCCCGTGTAATGCAGGATTCTGTGAATATGGAAGAAGAAGGGAAGGAATATCAGGTAGATAGCTGGAAGGCACTTGAGAAGTGGATAACAGTGCAGCCTTCCTCGACTTACAGTGGGGTTATGTCCTGACAGACCCATCGTATGTCCCAATAAACCATATCATAAGCTGAAAATGCATTTAATACGTTAACCTACCGAACATGACAGCTTAAACGTGCTCAGAACACTTACATTAGCCTCCCGTGGGGCAGAATCATCTAACCCAATGCCTGTTTTATAATCAGGTGCTGGATACCTCGTGCAGTTGACTACTAAAAGCGAAAAACAGTGGATGTGTGGGTACAGAATGGTTGTTCAAGCGTATCGGTTGTTTACTCTGATCGCGCGGCTGACTGGGAGCTGCCGCTCACTGCCATGGCCCAGCGTCCCCAGAAAGGGTCACACTGCATGCCACCAGTCTGGGGAAAGTTCCAAATTCAAACTTCCAAGTATGGTCTCCAACCAGATGCATATCACTTTCACACCACTGGAAGTGTGGGGTCGTCTGCACTTACCTCTGTGGAACCGACCGGCAAACGGGAGGAAGAGGGACATTTATTTTTCACTTTATATTGTTATTTCCCACTGGGGATTTTTTTTTTGAGGGGGGCGGGTCTCCTTGAATGTATTCTGTACCCAACATTAGGATGAAACGGTTCCCATAAATAAGGGGCATAAGCCCTTCTTCATGAGCCTGGTCTATAATAGGGGGGAGGACAGAGGGGGCCTGAATAGGCATCCTTTCAAGAGACCATGGGCAGGGGACTTGGATCCATGGGCACCAGAGTGTGAGCAGGAGGCTGCCCAGGGCTGGTGGCCGATGATGCTGGGCCGGGTGGGCTGGGGAGGGGTCAGGAGCTGGCCTAGATCCTCTCCATATAGCTGTGCAGCTCTTGGGGCCCTTCAGTCCCATGTCCTCACTTACCCAGTGGATGTCGTCCTCGCCTGCCACCAGGATGGACCGCATGGCAGGGGCTCCCAGGGCCTCTTCAGACAGCTGGGCTTGGGGGGGGGGGGGAACTGGCACAAACGTCACAAACTCCATGCGCTCCCGCCGCCAGCGGCTTCCTTCCGGCTGGGACTCCGGGAGCTGGTGGCATCCCCAGCAGGTGCCTGGGTCAGGGTCAAGGCCCGGGACTTTTCTTTCTTTTGTTTGTTTGTTTGTTTTTAACAATGAATATGTGCTAAATGTAAAGGAAGGAAGTCGATAGGAAGTTGACATCAGTCCATTATCAGAACCCCTTGGGGACAGCTGTCCAGTCAGTTGGTATCTTGGACTCTCTCTAGGTTGGAGCCTCCTCATGTACAGGTTATAATTTATACAGTCTCCAGGAACTGAAGAAGGGGATTAAGAGTCCACCTCTTTGGTCACAGAAGAAACCTGGCATTTTGAAGAGGTTCTTATTTAGTCTGTGTTATGGGCTGAATGTGACACCCCCCCCCCCCCCCATGTGGAAGTCCTAGCTGCCAGCACCACAGCACCCTTTAGAGATAGGGTCTTTAAAGAGGGATTAAAATTAAATGAGGTCATGAGGGAGGGCCCTAACCCAATGTGACTGGTGTCCTCACGAGGAGAGGAGATTAGGACCCAGACGCACTGAGAGGGAAGACCCCGTGAGGACGCAGGGAGGAGAGGGCCATCTGCAAGCCCAGGAGAGAAGCCTCAGAAGAAACCAGTCCCGATGACTCTTCGTGTCAGACTTCAGCCTCCAGCATTGTGAGAAAATGTGTTTCTGCTCTTTAAGCTGCCAAGCCTGTGATACTTTGTTCCGGCAGGCTGGCAAACTTACACATTCTTCTATCCCTTCAAACTTTCGCGGAGATCGACTTCTGTGTTTTGCAGAATCTCCAGGATAGTTGAGACGGCACTAGGTTCAGCTACCCCCTGCCTTCCTTTCCCCGGTGAAAGCTGGTCCCCAGAGAGTCTAGCCTGGGAACGTGGAAATACTGAATGTGGGCTAGGGCAGATCCCTGACGGGCCTTTCTCCAGGACGTCTTTGCTGCAAACGCCTCATTCCCAGGCTCCTTGGAGCCCTGTCTCCGGCTTGCTTGCCCATTCTCTGATCTGTTTTCTTTCCTTGAAAGTCAGGACTGATGGATGATCTGGCCTCTGATTGCTAAATCCATCTGGACCACAAACAGGCTTGCCTCTTAGAGACGATCTGCACCTGGGCAGCTGGTGAGACTTGGGAGTGGGATCCTGTATTCTATGAGTTGCCTTAAAATACGTATCGGCAAGAATTATATTCCCCTTCTGATGGAGCAGGAAAGGGTGTGTGTGTGTGTGTGTGTGTGTGTGTGTGTGTGTGTGTGTGTGTGTGTGGTGGTAGGGGGGGATCCTTTGTACTTGAAGCCCACCGCTTTTGGGGTTTGTGTGACTCCAGCTTAGCAATCTGTCCAAGCCAGAGCTCGGCCTCGGCCAGGGCTCTGAAATGGCCTGCAGTGGTCCAGTTTATGGGAGGCTTGAACTTTTCTGGGGCCCATTTTGCCTGTCCCAGTGGGCGATGACTGCAGGGACGCTCCTGCCCCTGGTTAGGAGGGAGCCAGGCCTGCATTTCCCACAGACGTCGGTTGACTGAGGGGCGCAGAGGTTGGCCTCTGCGTTCCGGAGCCTGCTGAGCCCCTGGAGAGGGAGCCCTCGTTTGTGAGGTTTGCCTGTCTGCTTACCTGTTTCTTCTAAGGAAGTATACGGCATGCGTGGGAGGGGGCGGCCTCGCTGCTCAGCAGGTGGACGTCGCGGATGGGCTGGTGTCCGAGCAGAGAGCTGTACAGATGGAAGTATTTAGGTCTGGCTAAATGCACGGAACTGCAAGCTCCTGGAAGGTACTGTTGTTTCCTGCTAAATGGGGAATGAGAAGCACTTTTCTTTCTATAGAAAACTAAATTTCACTCTTTTTTGTGCGGTTTACCATTGGTTTTTTTCACACCAGGGAGATTTGCCACGATAGAGAAGAGTAACAGACCTTTCATATGAGCACTTGAACTCGTACATTATACACAGGGTGGCTGAGTCCTTTGAAGCCCAGGGAGACAGATGCATCTCGGAGTAGAGGGCTTTCCTGGCCATATCATTTCTCTTTTTCGGAGCCCTGGCTGCTACCCGTGCTGAGTGTGAGACTGAGCTCGCGGACAGCACCCTTCTCGCTACCGGTGGGATGCGGTACCTTGTAACCAAGCATGACGGGCACAGAGTAGGGAAGCAGTGAGAGGGTAGCTGGGGGAGCCCAGGCCGTGTTTATTTGGCCTATTTAACAGATTGTTCTACTTCATGCTCAATTTGCGAGGAGTCTAACTTGAGAAACCTAGAAAATTCAGTAGAAAATATATTTTCACAGTATTTTTAAGCTGGAACACACTATTTTAAGCTGAACAGACCCTGGGGATAAACCAGTTCAGCCTCTTCCTTTTGCAGCTAAAGGACTGGGGCCCCCGAAGAGTCAGGGATTGTCAGGAACTTGCAGGGAGTTAGTGCAGCCCTGGGATTAGAACCCACGTCTCCGTGCCCAGCCCTCGCCCTTTCCTTTCCAGCTGCAATGCTCCCTGGGCTTTTGCAAAGCATTTTCCTAGACACAGAGAAATACCTCGTTGCTCGTAAAGCCGAGGCTTCGAAAGCTGTTCTTATAGTAACTTATTAGAGGTATGTAATTAGTTGCAAATAATAGCTTATAGTTACTAAAGAAATGTTTATGCTCAGTAAAAGCCGTTTATTAATTATCATGTTCTAGTCAGAGCTCATGAGTTAACTTAAGGGAAGAAGAACATGATTGTGTGAAGAATAGAGCCATCCTCACAATCCAAAGAAAGGAAACAGAGTCCAGGCTTTCCTTACGTGATTTGGAGCTTGGGACCGGTCTGTGTCGCTCTGCCCCTTTGCCCCTGTCTCTCTCTGAGTCCCACATCCTCTGTCTCATGACACCCATGTCCTGTTTGTCCATCACTGGCTCCCATCTCCATTGCCCTGACTTGGTCCCCTGGCCCTTCCTTGCCCCCCGCCCCCCCGTCTCCCGGCTCGGTTTCCGTCCCATCTTCTGTCCCTCCGTCTCCATAAGGACTTGCCCCATTTTTTTCTCCCCTCAGACCAGCTTCCTCTGCAGCTTGCCCAGATGCAGACGACCGCCCCAACCTCGCTCCGCTTCAGTCCCTAATTCTGTCACCCCAATTCCCAGTTCCCCACGGAGCCATCCAATCTACCTACTTCAGCGTTGCTCGCCAGGCTGCAAGTTGCTACCATACTTCAGGACTGGCTGCCTGTGGCTAGCCCTGGTCTGGGGCCAGGGGCCTGGGGGGCCTCGGGAGCCCCCAGGAAATGCAGCCAGCCCCGTGCTAGACACCCATGGGTATGATCTCATTCAGTCCTCACAGCAGCCTTATGAGGCGTGCTGTGTCGTCTCGCAGGGGCATGTGGAAACTCAGGCTCAGTGCCCTCAAAGGCATTTCCAAGGGACCCACTGCTAGGGGGTAGTCCGGCTGGGAGCCGGCCTCCATGGTCAGCGCCCCACCACCCTACTCCTCGTCCTCCTCCTGGGCTCTTCTGGAGCTAACCCGCGCATTCCTGATAAGTCAACGTGCTCTGATGCCAAGTAGACCCAGTTGGCTTTTGCACACGTTTAGAAGTCACTATTAAGCCTCCTGGGTCTGTTAGTAGACTTGGCATCAATAGGATTTTAGGAAAACCTTGCTGGAGACCCTGCATGGTACCTACTAACTTCGTCACACGCTTGGGGTCCGAGGAGGATTTCTTTGATC
This sequence comes from Lynx canadensis, assembly GCF_007474595.2. Taxonomy (NCBI): domain Eukaryota; kingdom Metazoa; phylum Chordata; class Mammalia; order Carnivora; family Felidae; genus Lynx; species Lynx canadensis. The sequence goes on along the minus strand of NC_044306.2, from coordinate 26,107,511 downwards.
CAGGTCAAGTCTTTGTAGAAACACCAGAGTGAGATTTTAACACCACGAGCTGGTTGTAGGGATTTTAAAAAGCACCCCCCACCTCCCTTAAAGAACCTGTGAAACGCTGGCAGAGATCGGACTTTGATTCATCAGTGGAGACCGGCTGGTGTTTTCCTAGCCCCTGGTGTCAGTAAAGATCGGCTACGGACAGAAGACCTGGAGCATAGCTGGGAGGGAGGGGATCATCTGGGCACCATCCTCCTAGCTGAACAAAGATCGTGAGCACTGCCTTGCACTCCGTGAAATTTGCCGCGATGAAACCTAAGAACCGAGAAATGGAGGGTGGAAATGGGCCTAGTGGCAAGTGACCCTGCGTTTCCACTCCCTCCTCGTTCTCGGACCTCCTGCCACAGGGCCTCTGAGGCCCTGTAAACTCCGCACAGAAGCCGCTAATCCCCAGCCTTTCGTTCTCGCTCCAGCCCGCAGCTGCTGCCCGTCACCCCGCGGCCAGGCCAGGCCAGGCAGGGAGCCGCTCAGACCTCAGTGGGGAGACCCAGATACCCTTCCCTTCCCGCTCTCTGCTCCCTCGTCTCTGCTGGCTTTTAAAGGAAGAGGGGTAGGGAAGGACGCTGGAGCTAGAAGCCTCTGCTTGCTGGAGAGCTCTTCGCTGTCACTTGTGCTATTTTCTCTTAAATGTGTGATTTGGGTTTGTGAAAAGCTTCCAGTGGCTTCTCCTTTTAGATCATTTAATAGCATGGTGCACATGGCACCTCCGGGGAAGTGGCACACTTCATACTTGGCCAGAGCCCACGTTTCGCGGACTGGCCAGCTGGCTGCAGTTGGCCACAGGGCACGCCTGACTCTGAGATGCCCCGAGAGCAGGAGCCGGTCCCAGAAAGAGAGGGAGAGGGCTTGGGGGGGACTTCAGGGTGGCAATGTGGGCACGCAGACTCACCCTCCAAGGGCGCAGGAGACTGTCTAGGAAATGGGTTGGGGGGGGGGAGCAGTGGCAGAAAGCAACTAAACAAAGAGACCCCATTAAAAATTATTTTGTGACCTGAGTCCATTTATATAAAATTGTGTGAGTGCGGGCAGAGAGGGCCGAGGGCCAAGGAAGAGAAAAACGTTGACACTAGATGAATCAAGAAACTGGGAGCAAATATAGTTCCCATCCTGGCACAACTGTCAGATAATATGCAGTCGGATGAAAGAAAAGAATGTTGCACTTGTACATATGGTAAGATTCTGCCTGATAGAAATCAACGAAAACATCCCGGGTGTGTAAATATGCATTATCGCTACGTTCGAGCCGAGCAGGGAGAGAGGTAAGGAAGGCAACCTGGGTACTTGGGAAGGAGTAAAGGGAGGAAAGTGATTATAACCTTTCCTTTACACATTTTATGTTAATTATTAAAACCAGCACATGTTAACTTTTTTATAATTAAAACATAAATGTAAAGAAATCTTTTTTAGGGGCGCCTGGGTGGCTCAGTCGGTTGGGCTTCCGACTTCTGCTCAGGTCACGATCTCACGGTCCGTGAGTTCAAGCCCCGCGTCAGGCTCTGGGCTGACAGCTCAGAGCCTGGAGCCTGTTTCGGATTCTGTGTCTCCCTCTCTCTCTGACCCTCCCCTGCTCATGTTCTGTCTCTCTCTGTCTCAAAATAAATAAATGTTAAAAAAATAAAAATAAAAAAAAAGAAATCTTTTTTAAAAAACAAGAAAGCCATTCTAGAGAGAAAAGGGGAAACAATTATACTGGTATAGATTGTTTTAAGTTTGTTTTATTTTAAATATTTAATATAAATATCACTTTAAATATATTTTAGAGGGGCGCCTGGGTGGCTCAGTCGGTTGAGCATCCGACTTCGGCTCAGGTCATGATCTCACGGTTCGTGAGTTCGAGCCCCGCGTCGGGCCCTGGGCTGATGGCTCAGAGCCTGGGGCCTGCTTCCAATTCTGTGTCTCCCTCTCTCTCTGCCCCTCCCCCATTCATGCTCTGTCTCTCTCTGTCTCAAAAATAAATAAACATTAAAAAAAAATTAAATATATTTTAGAGTAATATCTACGCCCAACACGGGGCTCAAACTCACAACCCGGAGATCAAGAGTCGATCAGCTTGTACCAACTGAGCCAGTCAGGCGCCACTTAAGTTTTATGTTTAACAGATAGTCTATGTGAGTGGTAGACACCTTTCAAAAGGTGCCAAAGACTGTATGGGGAAAAGAAAGTCTTCTCTCTTGTCCATGGCCATCCATTGCCCCCGCTGGAGACAAACAGGATTTCTGGGTGTCATTGCAGAGATGCTCTGTGTTTTTACCAATATATGTTTGCATGTATAAACAGGAGAAGGGAGAAGTCTACCCGTCCCCCTCAATGGTAGCAGAATAGAAGCACTGCTTTGGGTCTTTTTGGTTTTTTTTTTAAGTTAAAAATTCTCTCTGGATGTATTGATATGTCAGGAGCTGTCTGGTTCTCTTTTTTATATTACTGATGTAAGCTGCATTTATCTAACCAGGCTTCAACAACCATTTGAGTTGTTTCAGTCTTTTACATTAGAAACGATAACGAAGAAGTCCTTGCGACTCTGTCCTTTGACATTTGTCAAATGATAGCCACAGAAAAAGTACCTGGGGAGGTACTCTGGAGATTTCTCTCCAAAGAAGAGGCACAAATTTACTCTCCTTTTAGAAATGTGCAAAAGCGCTAGATGCTCTTTAGGAGACATGTGCTGCCTGGGAGGCGGGATATAAGATAATGGTAGCAACAGGGACTTCAGGGACAGGGATAGAAAAGTCAGGCCTTTTCAATTGCTCATCAGTAAACACATCTCTTTTCAGAAGTTATTTTTGCATCAGCCTTGGTTTTTATGTTTCAGATTGGCAAGGATACGAGGAAGAAATGAACATTTAGTGAGCTGCTACGATGTGCCGAGAATAGGGTTAGGTCAATTTAATTCTTGAGGTGTATGTTTGGCATTTATTATCCCTAGTTCACAGATGATACGATGAGGCTCAGAGAGGCTAGATAACTTCCCCAGGGTCACAAGGTGGACAAGTGGCCTTCAGACTTTGCCAGAGTATTCATCCCATTTTGATCCTTCTCCCCTCTCTCTTGGAAAAATTAGCAATCTCTGTCGCTCTTGTGTTGGAGAAAATCTGGGGATGCATTAAGCAATGAACTAGGTATAGAAGACTGATGTCACCTGTGGTTGACCTGTGAATGTGTGATACTGCTTGTGCCTCAGGAATCCCTTTTAATAGGGGTCTGTGGGGGGAGAGGACAGAGTTTGCTGTTGGATTATGTGGATTGTCCTTAACCTACTAAGGGCTGTGTTCCAAAAATTCTTTTTTGTCTGCTGACTCTAAAGGGAAAGGCATGGCCCTGAAGGGGCGATACTCTGAATACTGGTTTGGCTTTGGCTAGACCACAAAGCCCATCTAACCTACAAAGTTATGGAAGAGCATTGGTGGCCATAGGTCTTGGCACTCTGGGTCCATAGTGGAAAGTATGGGTGAGGCTGTATGGATAGATATGGGCTAGAGCCACAGTGAGGACAAAGATAGGAAAAGGTAAGACCTCCCACATCTGTGGACTGGGATGGGCTTCAGGATCATGGCTGCAAGGAGGCTGAGAGGCTGGGGCCAAGGACACAGGTCGAGAGGAGGCTTGCTTAGGCGGAATTGTTAAAAGCATCACTGCTAAGAAGCATGGGGCCATGTGTTTTTGAAAGTCAAATGTTTGGGGGTGCCTGGGTGGCGCAGTCGGTTAAGTGTCCGACTTCAGCCAGGTCACGATCTCACGGTCCGTGGGTTCGAGCCCCGCGTCGGGCTCTGGGCTGATGGCTCGGAGCCTGGAGCCTGTTTCCGATTCTGTGTCTCCCTCTCTCTCTGCCCCTCCCCCGTTCATGCTCTGTCTCTCTCTGTCCCAAAAATAAATAAACGTTGAAAAAAAAAAAAAAAGTCAAATGTTTGTAGGTTGTCAACTGCCTATGCTTTTTTGTTTCAAATGGCTTTATGAGGCTGGTAACCTCTGATACAAATTTGGCTTCAATTAAAGAGTTTGGGTATAATTTGGTATAATTTCTCAGCCCAAGAAATAAAGGAGATTTTTCCTCCCATAAAAAGCAGGGCAAATTTTATCACAGATGATAGAGATTATTATGGTCACTTTTCCAGGTGTAATTTCCAGTCTAAGTGGAGAGAAGGTGATGCTCTTTTGAGCTAATTTTGTGAGTCCGTCACTGGATTACTCTGTGCTTCAAGACTGAAAGGAGCCAGTGTCCTCCCCCTTAGCCTTGTCTTCTTCTAGAAGTTTGGTGGAATAGTGTTGGAGGAACTAAAGTGTATGTCTCACTTGTATGTAATAATACCTTAAGTTTCTTCATTTAATTTGAGAGAGAGGGAGAGAGCATGAGCAGGAGAGGGGCAGAGGGAGGGAGAGAGAATCCCAAGCAGGCTCCACACTATGAGCGCAGGGCCTGATGCGGGGCTCAGACTCACAAATCGTGAGATCGTGACTTGAGCCAAAATCAAGAGTCGGATGCTCAGCCGACTGAGCCACGCATGCGCCCCAGTACTCTTAACCTTGCAATAGGCAGAGAGTAATTTCCAGAAGAGGAAGAGGAGAAGAAAGAAAGCAAGTTTCCATGTCTCTAGGTGATTAGAGGTGTGTGGGTATATTACCCCTTGACTTACTTTATATTCCAGCTCTAGCACGTGTGTCCTGTAGAAGCCGTCCTCGGTGCTTTCCATATTATTGCTACTTCTTGGAAGTTTAAAACTATCAATGATCTTTAACTACTTTGTCCCACTAATTTAATGGTCATTTGTAGGTAACATCACCTACCAATTATTATTAGATATTAGATAGTATCTAGTTTTTTTTAATTTTTAATGTTTTTTATTTATTAAAAAACTTTTTTAATGTTTATTGATTTTTGAGAGAATGTGAGTGGGGTAGGGGCAGAGAGAGAGACAGAATCTGAAGCAGCCCCCAGGCTCCAAGCCGTTAGCACAGAGCCCAACGCAGGGCTCGAACCCACAAGCTGTGAGATCATGACCTGAGCCAAAGTCGGTCGCTCAACCAACTGAGCCACCCAAGTGCCCCATGTTTTTTATTTATTTTTGAGAGAGAGAGAGAGAGACAGAGTGCACACAGGGGAAAGGCAGAGAGAGAGAGGGAAACAGGGATTCTGAAGCAGGCTTCAGGCTCTGAGCTGTCAGCACAGAGCCTGACGCGGGACTCGAACTCACAGACCGCAAGATCATGATCTGAGCTGAAGTCAGATGCTTAACCAACTGAGCCACCCGAGTGCCCCTAGTATCTAGTATTTTTAATATTAGAACTTCCTACAGGATTGAGTAGAGCTTTAGCTTGAATTCATCTAACAATGTACTTTTTTCTCTTACAAATAGTACAGTGAGGCACCAGGGAAATAATCGTAAATACAAGCTGGAAAAAGAATCTTGGCCAAAAGATACATGCGTATATGGCATTTCTGCCTTCTGTGCATTTGATCTGAGATCCTTGATTCTTCAGCATGAAACTAATGGGATATGGTAAATGAAATTTGTCCTCCCCAGACTCTGTCAAGCACTTCATTTTCTTGGGTAGGATGCTCATGCCCTCACACCAATTGGAGTTTCTTGGTGATAGCTTAGGTTTTTGATTAATTGTAGGGTTTGGCTTTATTTTGTTTGTTTGTTTGTTTGTTTGCTTGTTTGTTTGTTTGAAAGACTTTTTTTTAATGTTTATTTATTTTTGAGACAGAGAGACAGAGTGTGAGCTGGGAAAGGGGCAGAGAGAGAATCCGAAGCAGGCTCCAGGCTCCAAGCTGTCATCTCAGAGCCCAATGTGGGGCTCAAACTCACAAGCTGTGAGATCATGACCTGAGCCAAAGTCAGACGCTTAACTGACTGAGCTACCCAGGCACCGCTAAAGACATTTTATAATGTTTTTAAGAGAGAGAGAGAGACAGAGCATGAGTGGGGGAGGGACAGAGAGAGGGGGACACACAGAACCCAAGCTGTCAGCACAGAACCTGACACGGGGCGCAAACCCAGGAACCGTGAGATCATGACTTGAGCTGAAGTCGAACACTTACCCGACTGAGCCACCCAGGTGCCCCTAATTTTGTTTGTTTTTAGTTGAGATATAGTTGGGATATAACTGGAATAGAGTAAAATGCATAATTTGAAAGCGTATAGTTCAGTAAGTTTTGATATGTAGCTACCCATAAAATCATCACCACAATCAAGATAACGAGCAAATCTGTTTCCCTCAAACATTTCCTCTTTCCTCTTCTCACCCAGTCTCTTACTGTCCCCCACCTCACCCCAGGCAACCACGATCTCTGTCACTATAGTTTAGCTTGCATTTTCTAGAGTTTTGTTTCGCCGAGTCGTACAATATGTGCTCGCGTTTGTTCTGGCTTCACTGACTCAGCAGGCACTTGTGGATTCATCCATGTGGCATACGTCCACGGGTTCCTTCCTTTTTCTTGCTGACTAGTATTCCATCCTGTGGATACACCATGAGGTCTTATCTGCTCACCGCAGTGACAGACTGTATTGACCCTCGCACCTGAAAACAAAACAAACCAACAAAATATATAAAATGGTGACTTTCAAGACCCTGAGCATTAGGCAACAAAGGACAAGGATCCTGAGAGATGGGAAACCAAGGAAGTGAGCCCCATAGCTGCCCCAGCTGAGTACCCTCAGCTGCAGTGCAGGGAGCGACACTGAGGCGGCCTGGCAGATTCCCTACATTACGGAGACCGAGGTAACTAGAGTTTGCATGACAGAAGACTGGAGAAGAGGGAGAAAGAACTCCAGCGATGTGGAGAACCCGGCGGGGTGCTGATCAGCGCACAGGTGTGAGGAAACCACAAGCCCAGGGACAGAAGGGAGGCACTGAGATCTTTAAGTTAAATTTTATTTTTTTTTAAATCTTTATTTTTGAGAGAGAGAGAGAGCGAGTGCGGGAGGAACATTAGAGAGAGGGAGATATAGAGTCCAAAGCAGGCTCCAGGCTCCGAGCTGGCAGCACAGAGCCTGATACGGGGCTTGAACTCACAGACCGTGAGATCATGACCTGAGCCGAAGCCGGACACTTAACCGACTGAACCACCCAGGGGGAGGCGCTGAGATATTACTGCAGCTGTAGTCTCCCCTTCCCCACATCCGGAGCATTAAATAATTTGTGGTATCTCTGCTTCCCCGTGCCCCCCCCAACCCTCACCCCTACTACTCTCAAAATAACCCATTTTCAGCTACAGTTCAGCAGAGGGCATTTTTAGCTACACTTACAGGTTTCCCTAAAGAGTCTCTGAACGATGCAATCCTTAAAGTTTAGAAAATATTTTAAGACGTTGGCATTAGAATCTCCCCAAATGGATTTTGACTTTGTGATGGCTTTCTCTTCAGTTTGAAAAAGACGACAGAACCAAGTACGACGGAGAAGCAGGCTGACTTCCCGCAGCACTTCTGGTTGTCGCACCCGGCAGCATCGTGCGGGAGGTTAGGAAACCTGCCCTCGCTGGGCATCTGGGTACCCTTTGGAAGAAGAGGGTGCAGACTTTGGCCCTAACGGCCTGACTGTGTGCTGACCAGTGTCAGATTTGGAACCACAGACCTGAGGGACCTGGAGAGGGTGCCTTGGATATGCCCTCCATCTGTGGATTCAGCAATTGGCTGATTCAGTTGTTCACCATGTACCGAGGGCCTGCTGTGTGCCGGGCACTGTTCTGGTTGCTTGGGATCCAACAGTGAGCAAGGGAAGTCCCCGCGCTTGTGGTGCTTACATGGGGCCAGTGGAGTCAAGAGTTTGATTGTGGACATGTCAGCATCCAGGTGACAGTGCTTCATAGGTAGTTGCATCTTGGTCCAATGTATCAGTGAAAACTCAAGACAGGGGAAATGGAGGCCATGGCAAGGCAAGTGGCCTCGTCAAGTGATGGGCTCCGCACAGATCGAGCTGCTCCGAGAATTGGTTCCTTCGAGGCGCTACCCTTTCCCCAGGTGAAGCTAGTCCTGTTTGGCGATGCGACACTTTCTAATGGGTTTAATGGCATCAGGATTGCGTTCTTTTCTTTGTCTAACTGTATTTAGGCTTCAGTTTGGAAGCCAGCTACATCTGTTTCAAGACGAGATGCCATTGAAATATAAGGAGTTCATTCTTGTTCTTAATGACCCCTTTTGAGAGGCTAGGCCAACGAGTTCTGGGTTTCCATTGTTGGTGCCATACTTCCCAGATCATCATGGATGCTCGTTGCTTGTTTACAGTGGCCCCAGGTCCAGTCTGCATCTCCTGGGATTGAGACTCGGGCAGGGGGAGTAGGTAAAGTGAAGCTCATGTTGAATGAGGACCCCAGCTACAGTAGGCTCTCCTATGGTGTTTGTTTATGCGGGTGGGAGATCCCCACCGTGTGCAGAAGAAACAAGCTGGACCGTCTCAGGGCTCCTTCCAGCCTTAAGTTTGTGGGCTTCTCTGGTCTCCCAGGCCCCTGCAGGGGCTCCTCGGCTCCCCGCACCTAGCCTGACAGTCACTCCTTTTCCCTCTGAGAAAAATGTGTTTGCAGAAATCTTCTCATCTTCCCTGTTAGGAGACCGGCTAATGTACGACTTCTGATCAGCCTAGTATTTCCGAATCAGGTCGATTTTGATAAGGCTGTTGGGCCAGTGTTTTAAATTTCAGGCCAGGTAGGGGCGCCTGGGCCACTCAGTCGGTCAAGCGTCCAGCTTCAGCTCAGATCATGATCTCGTGGTTCATGAGTTCGAGCCCCCGCATCGGGCTCTGTGCCTGGAGCCTGCTTCCGATTCTGTGTCTCCCTCTCTCTCTGCCCCTCCCCCGCTCACACTCTGTCTCTCTTTCTCTCTCAAAACATAAATAAGCATTAAAAAAAATTAAAGTTCAGGTCAGGCCATAAAAGTTCCTCCCATTTTCAGTTGGATGGAAAGCTACGGTTGGAGAGAGACAGTTTTAGTCAGAACGCTTCCATGTGTCCGCGTGAACTTCTCCGAGCCTGGAACCGTTTCCAGTAAGAAGTAGGTGACAGGCTCTCCAAATAAAGAGTAACCTTTTGAAAGCACTTCAGTCCAGCGGCAGGGGCTTTTTATAATCCTCACTTGCATTTTGAGAGTGGGAAGGCCGAGCTGGGTTCGGGCTCAGCTTCTTCCCCCGCCACCTTCCCCCCCACACACTTTGATCTGTGAAGGATGTCTAATCCTGAGCCAAGTCTGTTGGAACTTTATCCAGAGCAGGAAAAAGGGAAATATTTTTCCTTTCTTGGGTGGATTTGTATTTCTATAAACCCTTAGCAATGAAAATGGAGCCAAGTGACAGGCCCGTGCGTCTTAGAGGCAAGTTGTTGAGTCAGTGACAGAAGGGGAAGGGGCAGTGCATCTTTCTGCCCCCGGCCAGCTTTGGTTTGGGTTAGACCCTGGCCGACCTTCTAAGGGTCACTGAGGACAGGACAGTGTTAAGTCCACATGAGCATTTTCCGGGGGCCATTTCTGCTGAGCCAGAAGCCAACCTGTTAACTTCGGATCATAACTCTGGTGGGATATTCGTTACGTATGTAGTGGGTTCATTTGCTTCGCGTTTGTTGTTGCTGCTACGAGAGTAGTGTTGTGGAGGGCCTTAGCTGGCCTCTGTGAGTCACTTCAACTCTGGAAGCTTTACCTTCTCACATTATTGATTTACTCGCACGAATTTGTTGGCACTCATTGGACCAGCCCTTGGTACTTCTTATGGGTGGCGAGTTTTTTTTTTTTTTAATTTTTTTTTTTCAACGTTTATTTATTTTTGGGACAGAGAGAGACAGAGCATGAACGGGGGAGGGGCAGAGAGAGGCAGACACAGAATCGGAAACAGGCTCCAGGCTCCGAGCCATCAGCCCAGAGCCTGACGCGGGGCTCGAACTCCCGGACCGCGAGATCGTGACCTGGCTGAAGTCGGACGCTTAACCGACTGCGCCACCCAGGCGCCCCTTTTTTTTTAAAAAATTTTTTTTTTTCAACGTTTATTTATTTTTGGGACAGAGAGAGACAGAGCATGAACGGGGGAGGGGCAGAGAGAGAGGCAGACACAGAATCGGAAACAGGCTCCAGGCTCCGAGCCATCAGCCCAGAGCCTGACTGGTGGCGAGTTTTTAAAATGTGCTGACATTGGGGCGCCTGGGTGGCTCATTCGGTTGAGCATCCAACTCTTGGTTCTGGCTCAAGTCATGATCTCACGCTTTGTGAGATAGAGCCTTGCATCAGGCTCTGTGCTGACAGCAGGGAGCCTGCTTGGGAATCTGTCTCTCCCTCTCTCCCTGCCCCTCGCCCGCTTACGCTCATGCGCGCGCGTGCCCTCTCTCTCTCTCAAAATAAATAAACTTTACAACAAATAATAAAATAAAATGTGCTTACCATTGGTATGAAATGCTTTCCTGTCAGAAAACCACCTCATCTAAGGTTCAAGTAGTGCCTCATAGTTCTACGTTTCTAGGATGAACGGTGGTTTATTTTTAGACATTCAAGAGAAATCTTGTATATAATCTAAAGGCAAGATATCTTGTTTTGGTGTCATTGTAATTTGTGTGTTATCTGGGCTAATGTGGGACTGATGGAGATTTTGAGATCAGAAAGGGTGAAGAACTTTGATATAATCATTTCTTTTGCTAGTGTTCACTCTGTTAGATACAAAGGCCTTCCTGGTAGGCTCCTGAACATACTGCACCTTCCCTGGAATCATTTCTCGTCCGTGTTAATAAATGCCACCCCAGCCAGGTTCACCTGCTGTCCTGGATGTTTATTCCGGCTCCCAGGAATATTTATGTGGTGTCTGTTGGAACCTCACACTTAAAGGTGGAAGCCTCATGAAGTTTCAGCCTGGTATCTTGTCCCAGTGCTGTGATGAACGCCCGGGGAAGGCAACTCTGGCGATTCAGAGACCCTGAAACTTTTCAGCAGGTGGGGAGTCTAGATAGAGGAGCGGCCTGAGGGGGGAGGGGATGGGGCTCTTACTCCACTGGCAGTGATGGAGATAGGGTGCCTTAGGAAAGGGGACTTGAGCGAGCCAAGCGTGAGGCAGTGGTAAGAGAGTATGGTACCAAGGATTGGATGTGTGCAAATAAAAAACCAAAAAAGGTAAACAGACATGAAGAAAAGGAAGTAGGAATTGTAATGAGAAGGAAGTGACAAAACTCAGGTGGCGCTTTGAAAAGAAATTGTGTTGGCAGTTTTCCCTCGGTTGAACTCTGGTCGAATGCTCTGGAAAGGGGCGCTGTGCTCTTAGGTCACAACTCTTCTGATCTAGAAGAGACCTGAGTCACTATCCACCAGGGAGGGGCGGGATGCAGCTCTTCTCGGCCTGGCACGCCTGAGGTATTCAGTCACTTCCGTCTGTCCCTCAACCAACCAAGCAAACAAAGCTTTATGTGATTAGTAAGCAGACATTACTATGAGGACAGTCATCCTCTCTTAGGAACTGGGCCGAGCTCGTTCACTCCAGGTGGAGCATCTTCCATAAAAGGAATATGAAAGACGTCCGTCATCTGTGCCCAGTGGGGCGGGTCCCCCTTGGCTTGGCTTCCACTACTCATCAGGAGAGTCTGAGGACTTCACAGGTGAGAATCGTTGTGTGAGTCATAGAGGAATCAAGCACGTGACCTTTGTTTTTCCTCTTGCCTCTAACTGTCACCACCGCCAGCCACCACCTTGGAGGACGTTGGAAGTTGAGGCCAAATGTTGACACTGAATTTGTCTAGCGCAGCCTGAGAGCAGGCCATGACGACTCACTGACGATAGGTCCTGAGTTGCACCTCTAGTTCAAGGGCATCTCCATGACCCCAGTTGGCCTGCTTCTGTTTGGCTTAGAGAGTGTACTCTTACGGATGAGACTTTGTAAACTGTCCCCAAAGCCTCACGGCACAGAAGGGCATGTGGGCGGTTTTCTTTTTTCTTTTTTTGAAGAAGTCTCAGCTTTCAGAGTCAAAACTGGTCTTGGGAATGCAACAAATGGCTGGAGACGGCAATGTCTTTACATTGCTAAATCGCCCAGAACTCAGTAGATGCCTACAATTTGAAGAATTGAAGGGCTGTATAGTGAAAATGAAAATACAGTTCTACAAGAAGTTCATAATTTCTGATGGTGTGAGTTTTTGCAGCTGCCTTTGGAATGCGTGCCTTAGGATGCATCCGGCTATTAAGCGGTCCTATCGTGGACTCGTTTCCAAGAGGAACTAATTGAGCCAAAAGCAGACTCTGCTCACAGGAAGAAAGCAGCATCCCTGCAGTTTAGGGGACCAGTCTGAGTCCCGGAACTCTCTACAAGTACGTGTGGCCGAGTGCTGGACAGTATCTGTAGGCATCCCAGCTGACTTCCAGTGACCCAGCGGGAAGATTCCTGCCCAGTCTCCGGGTACCCCAGCTGGTTTCCTGGCAAGTTCAGTAGCAGCTCCCTGGGCACCTTCCAGAGAGTCTTGACGGTGTCTCAGCTGGTGTTCCCATAAATTCGGCCGCACCCACGGGAGTAACTGTCCAAGGACTCCAGCCAGTGCCCCACCCAGTGAGTTTGACAGCATGCTCCACCCACCTCCAGACAGCTTCCCAGGCAATTTTGTCCTCGCCCAGAGGATGGGTCCCTGCCGGCTGGCTTCGGCTAAGAGTGGGCGGGTCTGGCCTGGGGCAACCCCTCCGGGGGTCTGCACTATTCCCTATCCTGAGAAGGGTGATTCCCAGTGATGGGCACACTTCTGGCCCAGCTCTGTCTCTGCTCTTTACAAAGACGTGCCCCACTCCCTCCTGCATGTCACTTTCTCTCCCCCTAAAAAGTTATAATTCACAATCAAAGGGCTGAGAACAAAGCTACTTAACAAAAGGGAATTTCTTTTAAAGTTGAGATTACCAAAACGTACAACCTGATCTCTTTATTTCATTTCTTCTGAGCGGTGGCCAACCAGGAGCCACCCAGCTGTGGTCCTGTGGGGGAGGGGGGGGTGCGGGCATGGGGGGGGGTCCTCCTCTGAAATGGCAGCCAAGCGTACAGATGGTTATGTTGGAACCAGCAGATATCGGGGGGGGGGGGTCTCTTCTGCCTTTTCTCACACCCTTAGGTGTGTATGGTGGCATGTTTTTAAATTGAGCGTTTTAACGTCGGATGTTTACTTCTGCTGTGTATATACTTTCTGGGCTTTATTTTGTCTTAAGACAGGGTGTCCTGTTATCTCTATCCGGCCTTCCTCTTCCACATGAAGTAATCAGGGTGTAGTTCTCTGGTCTTTGCTGCCTGGTACCTCGATGGGCTTGGAAAGTGGGGGACTTCCTGCTCACTGGTTTCAGAGGACGCTGCCTTTGCCCAGGGGAGATGTGGGAAACAGTATTCACGGATCTCAACATAGCTACATCCAGAGTCACATTTAATTGAAGTACAACAGTAGACTCTGGGGTGGGGAGAGCAAGGGGGTGAATTTTAGAATATTAGAGCGAAAGAGGTCCGAAGACATCTAGATAGTTCCTTACCTAATAGAACCTATATATTTGTTTCTTTTACTGTCTAGACCACTTTGGCTGTTTTGAGGGATGTTCGTAATTTAGATCTTCATTCTGGATCAGGGAAGTGGCTTTTATTTGCACTAAAAAGAAATGTAAGGGGCTTTTAATATTGCGATTTGACTCATCAGTATGACACATTTGTCATATTCTGTGTAAAGTGCTTAATGCTTGAGAATTCTGATGCTTTGCAGAAAAAGATGAAAAAGTTCCTTCCACTTCTGTTGATTTTCTTTTAAAAAAAAAAAAAACATAATAAAACTTAGCGTTCTGTTCTTCCACAGGGGGGAAAACGGTTGATGTGACAGCTTTTTAATGCCAGAAATCTTGAGCCGGAGTAATTAAGGACAGTTTTTCATAACTTTAACGGGCACAAGGAGACTGGGCAGTGGCCTAAAACAGCTTCAGTGAATGCAGTGTTCTGTTCTTCGGGCCAAAGTTCTGCTTTTTCAGGAAGACTGACTGCATTGTGTGCCGCACGTGAACGGACCATCTCCAACCGTAGAGAAAGCACTAGCATTCGAAACTGGCATTCCCCTTCGGTGTGCGGCCGGCATGCTTTCGCCTCGTTTTCTTACTGACTCGAACATAAAATAAGTAAATAAATAACCCCAGGACCATTTAAATCTCGAGGGACCGCTTTCCCTCTGAATTCATCTGTGTTCTTGGTCAGTTGATGTTTCTAATTAGAATGTAGCTCTAAGTGGACACTGACTCACAGAAATGTCAGTCTCATAATTTGTAACGACTACAGAGAATCCCGTCTTACTGGTGTGTCGGAGTTTTTAATCATTTCCCCAGTGTTGGACTTTTGAGAGGGTTACCAGGTTTTCACTGTTTTATAAATAGTGTTGCTATGAGCAATCATTGTATAATTTTTGTCAGAGAGAAAGGCCTACTTCCTGGAAGCAAGTTCCTGAAAATGGAAATATAACAGGTCACGTGTGTATTTATCCTTACTTCACCACCGGCACATTTTCTGTAAATGTAGCTTTTTTTTTTTTTTTTTTTTTTTTTTTCAGCTTCCACCAGCTTTGGGATTTGTCTTTTTTACTGGCTTTTGCTAGTGATGACAGACGTGTCATAGATCTAACATTTTTTCATTTGAAGTTTTCAAATTTCTGGTGACACGGTATTTTGCAGGTAAATCATTTACGGTCTAATCCTGGCGTACGGCTTTACCGTAGAGAATGTGGGTACGATCACATATTCGCATGAATTCTTTATATAGTTGGAAAAGTAAGCTTTTCAAAAAAATTTCATCAGTATGTCATAGTGTCAAGAACTTACCGGATGCCGGACACAACATTTAACACTTTCTGTGTTATCTAATTTAATCATCACGATGTCCTTGCCTCGGGACAGTATTACATGGTGGTTAAGAGTGAAGTCAGATAGTCCTGGGTCCAAATTTCGGCTTCGCCACTTCCTCCTTGTTGGCGAATACCTAACCGCTCTGAGCCTCCCTTGCCACCTCTGTATATAATGAGGACAGGATTGTAGGTACTTCATAGTGTTGTCATGAGGACTAAGTGACACGATACAATGACAGCCTAAGCGCATAATAAGTGCTCAATAAATGTTAGCTGCTACTGCGATCACCATTTTTTCTTCTGTGGTTGCTGTATGTCATTTACCTTGACGTATATAACAGCATGCTGGTAACGTGGAGTCCTGGATAATCGATGTGATGGGTCTTCTGAGACCGTGTTCTCTGCTCTTGGAGGTCTTTTGGAGTCCTGCAAATCAGTATTCTTCTGTCCTTCTCGTTGTCCTTCTAACATTTCATAACTTTCCTCGGGGGGCCCTAACATACAGGACTACAGTTCCTTTTATGCACATGTGACTTTCTCAGATGCTGGGACCCTCCATATGAAAGGCCTTGACTTAGACTCCGGTATCCCCTGTGTCTCCTCACACACAGTAAGATCTCCCTATTTAGATACTGAGTGGCTGTTGCTTTTTCTAATGTTTATTTATTTTTTGTGAGAGAGGGACAATACATGAACGGGGGACAGGCAGAGAGAGAGAGAGGGAGAGACACAGAATCCAAAGCAGGCTCCAGGCTCTGAGCTGTCAGCACAGAACCGAACATGGGGCTCGAACTCACGAACTGCGAGATCATGACCTGAGCAGAAGTCGGACGCTTAACTGACTGAGCCACGCAGGCGCGCTGGCTAATATTTTAGCTTGAAAATCAAGTTTGTGTGCAAGAAACTTGAGATGACCAGCTTCTGTTTTAGTAGATAACACATATTATGAACCACTTTTGTATTTGTGATCATGTTTTTTGAGAGGAAAAGGCTGTTTTCCTCATTTTCTGAATCTAACGACAGGGCACATATTCCTTCCGTCCTAAGAATCCCGGCACCTTGCAGGAGCCTGTTGGAGGGCGGGGACCTGCGGGAGGATGTGAACGGTGCAGCTTGGCTGCTCGGTTCACACCTGGGAGGCTTCTTGGCGCCTGCAGCTTTCATGCCCCCCCTGCGGCTGGCAGTGCTGCTGAGGGTAGGGCCTCCACGAAACCGTTACCTAGCTCAGTAGGATACTGGGAATCTGGGGTAGGGGACACTAAAGCTGTCAGTTTAATAAAAATTCATAACAGGTGCTTAACGGTCTACTGCAAATAATTGCAACCCTGGCAAACGGGTCCACTCCCCCAAAACCAGCTGTGATCCCGCGCTCGGGCGGCTGCAGGAGGCCTGTGGGCATTCTGCCCACCAGGAGAGCGTTCCCAGGGGAAACCACGGAAGCTGAGTGTGTCCAGGCCTTGGGGGTGATCCTGGGGACAGAAAGCGCAGAGTAGAAATGTCAGGTAAGGAAGCAGGTGACAGGGGGCTTAGAACCAGGGTCGCAGACCTCGTCCTGTCTCCCCGGGGATGCACAGCTCTCCATGACACTTGGAATAGACCCGCCAGACTCAGAGGGTTTCTGACTTAGAAGGTCGCGTTTGGACCAAATGACTTCCAACTTTCCGTCCAGCTCTAACGTGCTACACCACTTTGGTTCGTGTTATGGCCTTGGTAGCATTTTAGTGTTTACATTTTTAACTTGCATTTTTATGTTTTGGAACCTTTCCTTAGTTGGTGTCAGAGTATGGCTTTGATACCCATGTATCCGTGGTACAGCTAATCATGTGAAATTACCTTTTGCAGTCGTTGGGTGTTTATAGTAGTTTGGCTAAGGAACTTCAAATTACATTCAGTTCATATTGTCCAAAGCCACGGAAAAATGCTCGAAGCAGGAAACGAATGTCTTATCGCAAAACTGCAAATATGTCAACGCTTAGTTCATTATGTAAGAAGAGTGTTTTTAGATTGCTCCTTTAGAAGAGACGTGTTCTGGCGTAAAGAAGCAGTTCCCGCTTTGGGAGGTCTTGGACGGTCGTGGCAAAGAGTAAGCATCCCAGAGATGGCTTCCCAAGGTCACATTCCAAGCCTGCCACTCGCCTGCCCTTGACTCGGGGTACGCCACATGACCTCCCTGACCTCGTTTGTAAAGTGAGGATGACCCTCCTAGAGACATCGCACAGACGAAATGAGAGGTACATTTAAAGCTCTCGGTTCACTGCTGGCACGTGGGCGTGCCTCACCAGTGTGAGAGTTCCGCTGAAGGTGAGGCATTTCAAAATACGGTATTTTGACGCCAAGGACTTTCTAATCATCCCTTGTTGGCTTAACTTTGGGTTCATTAGAATTTTTTTTAATTTTAAATTTATTTTTATTTCTCGAGAGAGGTGGAGGGAGAGTGCATGCAAGCAGGGGAGCGGCAGGGGGAGAAGGAGGGAGAGAATTTTTTTCTTACACTTTGTTTATTTTTGAGGGCAGAGAGAGAGCGTGAGCAGGGGAGGGGCAGAGAGAGGGGGAGACACAGAATCTGAAGCAGGCTCCGGGCTCTGAGCCGTCAGCACAGAGCCTGACGTGGGGCTCGAACTCACGAACTGTGAGATCACGACCTGAGCTGAAGTGGGAGGCTTAACTGACAGAGCCACCCAGGCGCCCCTGGGGCCCTGAGAATTTTCAAATCAGTTCTACTAAGTGATGGCTGCCGAAGGGCTGATGTTTATTTTCAGTAGCATCTTTCCCCAGTCGGCAAACGTTTTGTGTCCTTGGTTTGGTCTGTTTACTTTCTAGGTTTACGTAGGGGGATTTAGGCAGTAGCAAGTGCTGTCCTCAGCTAGAAGCTAGTTACTGAATTTTCTCTGAGCGACAGCACAGTGCCAGCCGTGAGAACAGAGAGAGGGCAGGGTGCTGCCGGTAAGTAGACGAGGTGGAGGGGAAAGTAAGGAATGGAAGTCCTCACTGCTCTTTGGGATTTAACGGTCTAGTTGTAGAGAGATGAGATCCGGGCGTGCAGAGGACGCAGATTTCCTCTGGGTGTTGTGGTAATGCATTAAGTTAACTGTTTTTACTAGACCCCATTAGTCATAACATAGTCTTATGCTGGTGCTTTCAAATCCCCACACAGACCTACCCAGGATATCCTCTTGCCCGTGTGAAGCTGGGCTGTTTACCTAGATAACACCTTTGGTCGGCTGCGTGTCGAGATCATTTCTGTAGGGCTTTGTTGAAGGGCTGCTACGGTCTGTCCGAATCCCATCTGCCCCAAATGCTAATTATGAACACCTCCTTGGCAGCTTCTCCGGGCCCTAGGGATCCGCGCTCAATTTGCCACAACATCTAGATAAAGACCTCCGGAGTCAGTCCATGAAAAGGAAGGTGAGGAAAATAGTGGCAGATGCTGTCTTTGTCTGGAAGGATGGCCTCTTCGCCACAGCCATTAGAACGTTCTCCATGGTGATGCAGATGAGAATGTAGGCGGCGGGCAGGGAGCAGGGCCGGTTTGCGATTGCGGGCGCATATCTGTTCTCTTGAGTCCGTTGTCTGTAGACAACTCACTACCTGCCCTCCTCCCGGCTTCCGCAGTCCCCGGGTGCTGCATTCCTCTGTGGAATGGTCCCATTATGAAGGCACACCTCATTAACGCATTTTCTCTCTCCTCCTGCAGGGGAGTTGCTGAGTCAGCCCAGACCAGAAGGAGTGGCCGAGATCATTTGCCCGAAGAACGGCAGCGAGCGAGTGAATGTTGCCTTGGTTTACCCACCTACACCGACTGTGATCAGCCCCTGTTCCAAGTGAGTTCCAAACACGGTAGCCCCGGTCGCTCACTCCCCATCCTGCTCTGGTAGGTGTGATACAAAGGGCCGAGTGAAAGTGCCTTCCAGCAAACTTTGGATGCTCTCCCAAGGCAGACCTAGGTATCTGGGTGACAGAGGCACCATGGCTTATGTAGCAAACTAGGAATTTTTATTTTTTATTGTTTATGATTTCTTTTTTTTTTTTTTTTTTTTTTTTTGCTGATTAAAAGTGAGAGCATTTGAAAAAAAAGCATTTTTTAACAGCTTTATCGAGCTGTCATTTCATAGGCAATACGGTTCACTCATTTAAGGTGTGTAGCTGGTTTTTAGTAGATTTGCAGGTATATACATCCAAAAAGAACATTTTTTTTTATGGAAAGTGAGCGCCCACTAAGTAAGAAAAGCCTACAGCAAATCCGTGGTAGACAATTTTTTTCTGTAGGTCTCTGATTCTCAGCCCTTCATAATCATGGCTGTGCAGATTGCCCCTACCGTCCCCCAAACGGCCTGAAACACAGAGAATGTACACGTGTGAACTTTTAGATAGTTGACTTGGCATTACAGATCGAACTCCTCCTGTTTTGGGTTTTTGTTTAGTTCTTTTTGTAGTGTTAAGAACCACAGGCCACTTTTAAAGTGTGATAAAATCCCTTTCCGCTGCAAATCTTGCAAAGGAGCAGGGCACAGTCTTCTTGGAGATTCTCCAGGAGACAGCAGCGACGTGGCTTGTAGGGCAAAGCATTCACGCGGCAAGCTTGAGTTTTTCTTCCGAGCTGACCCCATAGAATTTTGTTTTCACAGACGAGCTTTTTATAGGGAGGTTCTGCAGTTTGCATCTGAAAATGGTGGCCTGTCCACCTCACCTTGAGAGACTCGTTATGGGGTGGGTTCCACAAGAGCCTCGAGAGGTAGGAGCTCAGGCCTCAGCCCGGAAGTGTCCGTTTGCCTGACTTTCGCGTGTTGTCTGCAGAGCGAGGTGTTCAGTGGGTGCTCATTCCTTAGCGGCTGCAGTAGAAGGGTGCTTTGTCCAAACCAAGTGACTCATTAGAACATCCCTAATTCATCTCTGCTGGAAGATGTCACCAAACACCCACGGGAAACTCTTATCTAATGCTGTGTATTCAGAATGCTATTTTAGCTAACACACACATGGACTAACTCCTCACGCACGGGGCCCGTAGGACATTGGGAAATTGTGAAGCACTTCTTACGATTACATAGTAGCTTCATACTAACCAGAGCACCCCTTGTCCCTGTCTGTTGTATGAATATATCAAACACAAATGTGATTGTTCTTTGGTGGACGTTGGCCCCTTTCTTTCAGAAACACAGTGGGGAGAGGATGAGGGGGGCTTACAGAAGTAGCAGGGGGTGAGGGAAACCGTTGCACTGGTGTAGGTTTTCCTGAGCAAGCACAGACGTTAACCTCTTGTTTCGCCATAGCCGCGTGGCGTTTAATAGGCAAGATAGAGGTAGAAGTTAAAGTATCAGTTTGCACAAGAAACCACAGTGGCAGCCAGCCAGCTTTATCGGTGCTTTCCCATGGGCTTCTCGTTGTGCTGCCACAGAAAGACATTTATACCAGCCTGGAAAAAAAAAAAAAAAAAAAAAAACCGCTATCACCTCCTCTGTCTCTCACACGTTATTATACTTAAATTGAATAAGCAGCTTTAAGGTCTTGGGTAATCAGAGCCGCGTAGCCTCAGACATCTAGATGCTGGAGAGAATACCTTTAGGGACTGAACTGCTTTTGACCTAGCTATGTGAATAGTTTTATTTCAAAATGGATTTTTTGTTTTGTTTTGTTTTAAAGCCTCATACAATGGACAGCGGGTTTGGAGTGTAAGTCTCAATTCTAAATGAAGGAATATCCGTGAAAACAAACAGACGCTCAGGTCCGGCCCTACCCAGTGGAGGTCTGATTTATGTCGATGACTGTGTATTGAAAGCAGGAGATTTGGGGGACTGAGGAGGAAAGCCGTCACAGGTGGTGGTTATTATGTAGTCACAGCTTGGGTCTGAACCTGACGATTAAACTTGGGGGTGCCAACAGGCACTAGAAATTAGGAGTCTGGACCACTGCACTGGCTTTGCAACTCTAGGCCAGTTAACTTTTTTTTTAAAAATTTTTTTTTTTTTTCAACGTTTATTTATTTTTGGGACAGAGAGAGACAGAGCATGAACGGGGGAGGGGCAGAGAGAGAAGGAGACACAGAATCAGAAACAGGCTCCAGGCTCTGAGCCATCAGCCCAGAGCCTGACGCGGGGCTCGAACTCCCGGACCGCGAGATCGTGACCTGGCTGAAGTCGGACGCCTAACCGACTGCGCCACCCAGGCGCCCCTAGGCCAGTTAACTTTTTAGCAAGGCTTAGTAGAGTGATCTTTTACTTCTCTATCATCCCATTAAAATGCAGGTGGGTGGTTGAGATCCATCTTTCTTAATCGGGCATATGTGTGTGAATTTCCAGAGGGAAGGGCCAGGCACTAGACTTTGGAAAAAACGATAGTCCCCCTGATGATTCTAATGTGCGTATGCTGGACTTTATGACCTCTGGGCCCCCCTCCATGACTCTACGCGTGGGCTCCCTGGCCAGTGGGCTTTTATCTTTGTCTATAGAGCCTGTCTCTGGTCAGCAACCGATTGTCAGCACCGAGGCAAAGCTGATCCGTGTGCTACATGGATCCGTAACTTACTGTTCGAATCAGGAAAGGATTGAGGTTGACAGGAGGGCTCTTAATAATTATTCCAGGACAGCAGGCCAGCCAGTAAACTCTTCAAGGCGTACAAGAATTATCACCCTACTCCTATGTCATTGATCTAGATCTCATGGTGGTTTTTTGAAAAGACAGTCCAAGCTCTTTAACCAGCTTACTCCTCTCCTTTACAGGTCAAATCAGAGACTTGTCATTTAACTGCCTGCCTTTGACCATGTGTAAAATAATGGTGCTGCCATGCGCTTTATAAAGAAAAACCATCGATGACTGTTATTTAACTGGATCTTCCTTATAAATTCCAAGTTTTTCTATTTCTCATTTAAAAATTTTTCTGTGTTTTATTTCCCTATGGGGAGAGACAGAGAATAAAGAGTAAGTAGTGATTTTTTTTTTTAAGACGATTTACTTTCATCCATTGTTTTGGTGATTGGTGGTTGGGGTCCCTACCAGCTTTCCATTGGGAAAAGGTCGCATGAAAGAAATGCCTCTACTGTACCTCTCCCTCCAGGGGGATACTGAGGAGCTGAGTGGCTTCTTGTCTTTGCTGATGATCAGATAGAAATATGAGTCCTCTCCATACTCTGGCTCTTCTGGGCTGATTTTCAAGGATATTTGCTTTTGAGATGAGGTGAAGACTCACCTAGTGACACATTTGCTAGGTCGCTCTGAAAACTTCTGACCTCCTTAAGGATGTGGATTCTGTCTGATACACTTTTTAAATAATTCAGTGATTATTGACATTTATTTAGTGGTTCAGAGCCATCACCACTATCGAATTTTAGAACATGTTCATCACTCCTAAAGAAACCTGTGCCCTCTGGTGTCTAATACAACACATATAGTTCCGGGCAGGCAAGAAATTTTTTCGTGCCGCTTTCAGAATGGCTTTGCTGCTTAGTGTGTTGGTATTAAGCAGATTTGTGAGTTTCAAAGAAATTCTCATCACGTGTTATTCTTGGCCTCATTCAGTCTAAAGGCAGTGAATTGACTAGCACCCCCGCCCCCAATGCCAGCCCCCCATTTATTGGACAGTAGAGAGGTGGGGCTGCTTGCAGGGAGACCTGCCTCCTTCAGACCTTTTTTCTCTTTTTCTTTTTCTTTTTCTTTCTTTCTTCCTTCCTTCCTTCCTTCTTTTAGGATAGGAGGCAATGTTTTAAGACACAAACTTATTTTGTAGAGAAGCTTTGGGTTCACGACAAAATTGAGCAGAAGGTACAGAGAGATCCCACATCCCTCCTGCCCCACTCTGCACAGCTTCCCTCCACCAGAGTGGCACATTTGTGGTACTAGATGGGCCCAAGGTCCCACAGTTTACTTCATCGTCACTCAAGGTCCACAGTTTACTTCAGGGTCCACTCTTGGTGCTGCCCGTTCCATGGGTTTCTATGTCCGCCATTGTAGTATGAAAAGCAGTATTTCCATTGCCCTAAAGGTCCTCTTCCTCCTTCTCTTTATTTATTCCTCGGTCCCCGCCTCCTCCTTAACCCCCGGCAACCGTTGACCTTTTCTCTTCAGCTTCAGTGAAGTATAAGCGACAAATAAAATCGTACGATGGCTAAAGTGTTCATCGTGGTGATGTGATATATGATGCATTGTGAGATCTTCTCACCACCTCGCTAATCACCCCGTCCGCCACTTCCCATCCCTTTCCGCCAGAAATTCTGGTCGGCCGGACTGACCCCTAGGCATTAAAAGGATACTGAGTCTTGGACATTATGAGTCGTTAAAGGCAGAGTCCTACTTTCAGTGGGAAAAGAAAGGAGAAAGTAGATTCATTGTTTTATTTTTGAAAACTTTATCTGTGAATTCCTGTCTTTGCCCTGCTGCTCTGTACATTGAGACACTTAAAATTCCAGTTCAGAAGGGAGTGTGAACTTCTTGAAGCGAATGGCAGCTCACTGTTTGCTTTTAATTTTAGGTACCCTGTATGATGTTCCTCTTTCTCATTTCCAAAGAGGTTTAGAGGAACCCAGCCCCCACCAAGTATATACTCAGATAAACTGCTAGATAACCCAGTTTATCTACTGCTTTTCATTAAATAAGTTCTTTTAATGTTTTTTTAAAAAATTTTTTTTAACGTTTATTTATTTTTGAGACAGAGAGAGACAGAGCATGAACAGAGGAGGGGCAGAGAGAGAGGGAGACACAGAATCTGAAACAGGCTCCAGGCTCTGAGCTGTCAGCACAGAGCCCGACGCGGGGCTCGAACTCACGGATTGTGAGATCATGACCCGAGCCGAAGTTGGATGCTTAACCGACCAAGCCACCCAGGCGCCCCTAATGTTTATTTATTTTTGAGAGAGAGAGAGAGAGAGAGACAGACAGACAGGACATGAGCAGGGGAGGGGCAGAGAGAGGGGGAGACACAGAATCCCAAGCAGGATCCAGGCTCTGAGCTGTCAGCACAGAGCCCCGCATGGGCTCGAACTCACAAACCGTGAGATCATGACCTGAGCCGAAGTCGGATGCTTAACCAACTGAGCTGCCCAGCCGCCCCTCTACTGATTTTCATTTAAAAGACAGGATCCAATAGGTTAGCATCTAGAAATGTGTTACCTGAAGGCATACTGAAATGCAACCGACATTCTTCCATGTGGTTTCCTAATGGACAGACCCTGGAACATACAGGACATGGGAATATGTCATTTTTATTTCCTGACAGTTGCCGTTTCTCTTGTGGTGGTTCCGTGTCTGTCTGCACTTCATGTGGAATGGTGGCAATGAAAAGGGAAGCAGATTCTGATTTGGGCAGGTCATGTGTTACAGAATTGGAAAATATGGGCCGGTTTGAAAGTTGTCAAGCTAAGCTTTCTCCTTTTCCAGAAAGTGCGACTAATGATAAAAAGGGCCGAGACACTGCATCTCAGAACTACCTCTTACACTTGGGTTATTGTATATATACACGTTTGTAAGTAGTCCCAAGGATACAGTGATTGCTTCGCATGAGAATTTGGCAGTTACATTGTTACCACACAGGGATATTTAAGACCAATTGAAATAGCCCTTTATAAAAAGTAGCATGAAGACACTGTCGCCTTTATCTCATCAGATAAACGGGCAACGTAGGTTTAATTACACTCAGGTTCGTTAGTATGGACCTGATAATTTCTTTTTACAAGAGCAACGGAGCAGCACAAACTTGGCTTTAGAACGATGGGGGATTTTTCAGTGACCACAGGATTGTGAAACACGGAGGGTGGGGATGGTATGGTATTTCAGAAGGAAAGGAAGCGGAATGTGGAGGTGGCCTGTGGGGTGTATCATGCTGATTTGTGTTGATTTGCTTTGTTTTTTGTAAGGAGTGAGACCGCTCATTGCCTCGCTCCTTTCACAGGCAAGGGGGAATAGTGTCTCTTGATTATTTAGTGCCCCATCAGCCACACTGATACTAGAATTTGTTCCCTCTCTGCTTAGGTATCTCCATACTTTCTTGGAAAATTAAGTGGAAAAGATAGTGCTTCTTTCCCTTATGTCATCATTTTTACTGTACCCAATCTGTGACTTTAGGAGCACCAAGTTTTAAGGGTAAGTCTCCGGGAAGCAGAGAGGGTTTCTTGAATTAGGGACTTCCTAAGGACTTGAGAGTTTAGGGGAAAACGGGGGTGGGGTGGGCTTTGGGATGAAGAGATCTCTTCATATATAGAGCAGGGCATTTTAAGGTTACAAATCTTTTGCTTATTCAGAATCAAGACAACATTGAGAATTAAGAATCAGGAAACTGCTTGATTCTTTGGCCTAACTTACTATGATATTGCGTATGTTAGTAATCTCAGTTCCTTGCTGGAAGAAAGAAGGCATTTTATTTTTAAGATTACCTTTATTATTTTTATTTTTAGAGACAGAGAAAGAGCATGCATGCGCGAGCGGGGTAGGGGCAGAGGGAGAGAGAGAGAGAATCCTAAGGAGGTTCCAGGCTCTTGGGGAGCCTGATGCGGGGCTCGATCCCATGACCCTGGGATCATCACCTGAACTGAAATCAAGAGTTGGGTGCTCAGCCGCCTCAGCCACCCAGGCGCCCCAAAAAAAGTCGTTTAAAAAAATGTAATATGCACGAATGTAACATCACGAAAAGCTCGAGCGGATGGACACAGCAAATAGCTTCTTAAAAGTAGTGTTTGCCTTTATTTTCTCAAGGCAGTTTGGGCGCTGGAGTTACACCGCCCGAGTGTGAATCTTTGCCATCTGTTGGTGCCGTGGCTGTAGAGCTCTGTCAGAAGCGGATCCCAGAAGCGGTTGTCTTGTGGGGTTGTCATGAGCATTTAGAGAGGCCATTGCTGGGGAGGCCAGGTAGCATTATTCCTTCCACAGAGCAAACAGCGCTCAATAAACTCGGTTGCTGCTTTTTCCACTAGGAATATTAGTGGTGTGCACCATGGGTGGCATATCAAGGTAATCATAAAAAAAAAAACTTCAAAATGCAGATATAGATACTAGAATAAAATGTGCTCACCGACTTGCCTAGCAACATTTACTTATTTAAAAAAAATTTTAATGTTTATTTTTGAGAGAGAGAAAGTGCAAGTGGGGGAGGGGCAGAGAGCGAGGGAGACACAGAATCCGAAGCAGGCTCCAGGCTCCGAGCTGTCCACACAGGGCCCGACGCAGGGCCCGAACCCACGAACGGTGAGATCATGACCTGAGCCGAAGTGGGGTGCTCAACCGACTGAGCCACCCAGGCGCCCCAACATTTAGTTTATTAACTGAGGTGCCTGCCCAGGGAGGGTGCACGTTTGTGCTGGACAGGTGGTGGCAGGGGGGCTGGCCTGCCTTGCCAAGTAACCAGGGAAGATCCGTTTACAAGGCCACCTGGAGTGTCCTGGCCCCGTCCTCAGGGGGGAAAGTGGGGATGAGTGGTATCATTTCTTTCATATTATAATCACAAACGCCTGCAGTGCCAGATGAACAAAACCCCCCAACGCACTGGCTCACTGGCCCCTCACCGCCCTGTAAGTCACATAGGCCAGGGGTCTCTGGACTCCAGACTAGGCCACGTGCGGACAGTCACAGTCACCGAGTGACGTGCCTCGGCCTGAAACCCACTCCATGGCTCCCAGTTCAGTGCTGTGTTCACACAAGCTCTTACTTACACATTTGTCTTAGAATGTAGTATCGTAACAGAGCCTTGCACATACGGTAAGGCCAACAGATCAGGAAGTGACTGCCACTGAAAAAGACAGCTTAGGACTCACAGGGCCCTAGAGGAGGGTGTATGCTGCGCCATGGGGGGTGGGGGGGGGGACGGAAACGAGGCACAGAGAGGGGACTGTGCCCAAGAGTGAGTGAGTTTGCCAAGGGCGGGTGCTGGCTGGGCTCCGCGGGCCTGAGTGGCTCGGGCGGGCCTCGGGGCACAGGGAGGGTCCCTGGTTGCCTGGCACATGGCCCTGGAGTGAGGGGGGCAGATAGAGGGTGGCCCGCAGTGTCGGAGCCTGATAAAGGCGGTGGCTGAGAGGTGTGGGCTCCGGATAGCGGGTGGGTACTGAGAAGCGCGCTCACGTCGATGTTGTTCAGGGTCTCTAGGAACCTGCTAGTGCGGGGGGAGGGGGGGCCTCCAGGGGCAGCAAGGGCCCGGATGTCGAAGAATCCCAATACAGAAAATAAAAGACCTGATTAATTGATTAATACAACACGGTAGAGCCTCAGTTTCAGCCTGAGCTTCTAAATACCTGGACTGTGTGTGCTGTGTTCCAGGAAGAGCAGGTGCAGAACCCCGAGAGGATTCTGGGTCTGAGCCCCCACGCTGTCCTTTCCCCCAGCGCCCCACGGCAGCTCCCTTGGGTGTCCCGCGGGCTCTAGGCTTCACTGGTGTGAGTTACTGTCTTGCCCCTCAACGCTCCTCGTCGGTCTGCTTCCCGCCTCGGGGAGTGGCGTTGCTTGGCTCCCGTCCGCCGAGCCAGGGGCTGCGGCTGCAGACACACAGCCTTCCCGAGACCTGTTCTCCCGTCTTATCAGTGTATCTTGACACGAGTAAATTTGGCCACACAACTGTTTCTGGCCCTTCCTTTCCTCTAGATGCACCTGTCCCTGCCAAGATACCTGTGACTGAGTCTCAACTGGCCTCCGTCCCTCTAATGTCTTTTTTTTTCCCCTACGAACCAATATTATCTTTCAACGTCGGACCCTCGCCACTTCTGTGTTTAAAAGCCACAAGTGGGGGCGCCTGGGTGGCGCAGTCGGTTAAGCGTCCGACTTCAGCCAGGTCACGATCTCGCGGTCCCTGAGTTCAAGCCCCGCGTCAGGCTCTGGGCTGATGGCTCAGAGCCTGGAGCCTGTTTCCGATTCTGTGTCTCCCTCTCTCTCTGCCCCTCCCCCGTTCATGCTCTGTCTCTCTCTGTCCCAAAAATAAATAAACGTTGAAAAAAAAAATAAATAATAAAATAAAAGCCACAAGTGGCTTCCTGGTGATTATAGGCTCTGGGTGCCCTTGCTTCGACATCCTTGTGCTTCTGTCTTACGTGTGGCTCAGGGGAACAGACAGCCAGACACAACTGTCTGCATTTCCGAAGGCTTGTTGGGTTCCGTGAGGAAAACATTTGCATCCCTCTCACAAACCCAGAACTCGAACCACCGAAGTTAACTGCGGGGTGGAGATGGGAGTTTTCACACTGCCATCCTCTTTACGTTAGATTTATTTTCTTATTACTCGAATTTGAGGCAGTTGTCAAAACTTTCTCTACTGGGAAGTTTGCTATATATTAGGCCTTCAAAAAGTCTTCGTGGCTGATGCCATAGAAACATGAAGCTATCCCCAGGGCTCCGAACATCCCAACCTGGCTTTTAGTGTCAAGCACGCTGTGGAGTCAAGTAACCCTTGCTAAAGGCTGGCTCTCTCGCACCCTGGTGTGTTCCCTCCAGAAGTTATTTAACCTCTGGGAACCTTCGTTTCCTTCTTGGTGAATGTAGAGTAGGATGGAGCTTACCCCATAGCCGTGTTATGAGTTGAGGATTAATCCAGTAATGCACTGCAGTGAGTGGGTGTGATTCCTGATGTGTAGTAAGTTGTTAGTAAATGGAAGGTGTGTTTTTTGGTAATGTTACTAATATTTTACAAAGTTTCTGTGAAATCAAGCACCATTGAGAGATGGGGGGGGATGGAGGGACTGCATGTCATTATAGGAAAGGTGACATAAGGGATGAGGACCTTTGACCTCTTTCTCTCTAATCATTTTGTCTGAATTGAATGCCACTCTGTTTAATTAGGTGGCGATACAGGAGTTTATTTTATATTCATCCAACTCCAGCTTTTAGTTTGACAGCCTTGCCTGCATGTAACATTGCAAGTGAAATCATGCCTTTTAAGGCCAGTTAGACATCCTAAAAGTTCTCACTTTTCAGTATATACTCCTATTCCTAGAGGGCTATTTAGCTCGCGCGTGTGTGCGTGTGTGTGTGTGTGTGTGTCCTAAAAGGACTCAGTGCTGTGGTTAGTGTTTGGGGTTCTTGATTATAAATCTCATTCGGCTGTGAAATTACAATGGCTTAGGTGGTTATTACTAATTCGTATAGTTCCTCATTATGCCTAAACTTAATGTCACAACCAGAAGTGTCCGACCAGCTTTCTAGTGAAAAGACGCTTTTCTTTGTAGGATCCTTAGTTGCCTGACACTCACATTTTTATAAGGAATTCTAGAAGTAAAAATTAAAATTGGTGCAAAAAAAAAACCCAATTCATAGTTTTGCTTCCTGTTCTTAGAATTGAGAATATCCTTCTCTGTCACCTTTTGTCATGTCTGTGCTTTCTTCTCCTCTACCCGTATAGGAAGAACGTTGGTGAAAAGCACAGAAACCAATGACTTCTATGGCTATGGAATTTCCGTGGAGAAAAGAGAGCATCAGAACTCACCTGGACCATCATTCGTACCCGGCAAACCCTCCACACTCCCACGCACGTTCCGTGAACTTGAGTAATAACTGTCCAGGGTGCTTGCAGAGGAGGGAGCGCACCTGGCCTGTAGATGAGGTGGGGGAGGGGCGGGGGAGGACGGGGGCGGGGGGGGGAAGAACATGGAGCAAATGTTTTACAACCTGAACCTCAGAACTGTGATCCTCCAAGGAGAGCGCTACTTGAAGAAAAGATAAAAAAAAGTCGAATGGCTTCTCAGGGATTTTGTTTTCTGTGCACATATAAGCCATAGTTGCAGTACAGGTGGCCGTGTTTTGAGCACTCAGATTTCAGTTCTGTTAAATGTGAAAGAAGGATCGACTGACCGTTCATTGCTGTTCCGTAACTAGTGTAAAATATGTATATGTTTATCTTTATTTTTATAATATGCAAATACATTTAAATTTATACAGTTCGAAGCTTCTAGCGTTAGTTAACACTGGGTGCAATATTTCTGCATGAGGACTGTGCCAAGATGGGGCTGGTTTCTTATTTTAGCAAAAGGCCTTTCTGTTCATTCTTTCATCTTTAGTCCTTCTGAGATTTTAAAAAACCCATCTGTCTGCCCATGGATTAAGTGCTGGTTCGCAGAGGTTGTGATAATCAGCAAGAACCTTACCTGTATTTCAGGCAGTGTCTCCTCCCCTTCTTTTAAATAAAGGTCCCTGCCTGCAAGCCTGTTCCTTGGGCAGGCTGGTGGGATTCTTGTTTCTCTTTGCCCACATTTCCAGTGGTGCTGGGCAGAATGTTCCTTGCTCCCAGCTTCCTGTTGACATTACATTCTCACTAGATGATATGCTAATGGATTCTTCAGGGGCAGAGGACAGAGGGGTCGTGGAAGCCTGGTGGTAGGATTCTTCAGGGGAGGGGGACAGAGGGGTCAAGGAGTCCATGGAAAATCTGAGTCTTTCAATAGCTTAAGATAATCAGGAGTCAGTTGTGAATGGTGCAAAGAGCTTTGCTAATGAGTACTTCTCTCTCTCTCTCTCTCTAGAACAGAGTCTGTGAAATTTAGCAGAGCACTTAGAAAGCCCTTCACATCTGGCGGTCAGACCTTGAGATAGTGAGCTCCCTAACTGGAGAGCATAGTCCCGCATTGGTTATTTATAAATACAGAGCCTCTGATTGGATGGTCTGCTGCCAAGAACTAGTAAAACCATTGTTTTAAAATCTCCACCAAGTAAAACGTGAAAAGCAAAGCAAATTGCTCTCGTCTACTCCTAATTGGGGCCAAACAGTATCTGCTGCAATAGTAACACGTTCTTTGAAGAGTATAAAGGACTCTGTTTACAGCTGCCTCCTCTGTGTGTTGATGGAAAAATGTGTAAGACAAACTGTTTTCTCACCAGTGTAAGGCATGAAAAGTGAGTCAGCTGGTATTATTCTTTTACTTCTTTTATAAAGTATTGACTTTTGGAATGCCACTATACAAAGTCTCAACATATTTTTTAAAAGAAACAAGAAAAGCAGCTGCATTGTGAAAAATCTTAAGTTGAGTTTTGTAGATTTTGTGCCCCAGGAGTTGACTTTACTAACTCCAGAACCTCAGTGAAACGAGTATGATTTGTCATGATCATAAAATCAAATGGGATCAGACTATTTCTTCATTTTTTGATACTTGAATACGACACCTCAATCTTGAGATTTCGTTTTCTTTTAGAACACAGTCACGAGATTACCTGCTTAATCCTTTGGTCACAGTTCTCTGTGTGCGTGCGTGCGTGTGTGTAAACTGAATGGTAACATTTAATTGCTTTATGGACCATTGAATTGTTGGGCATAGGAGTTTTGTAATTGGCACGAGACAGTTCCTAAACTGTCAAATTAACTGACTTTGACCAGTCTTTTTTTGCAAGGACACTTAAGGATGTGACTTCGGGCTAACTCCCCAGGGGACCATATTAAGTGAAAAAAAAAAAAAAAAATGCTCCTTTGGGTGACATACCCTGCAAGGTGTTTATCATAATTATGAACATAAATGCCCACATTCTTAATATCTGCTATTTTTTGACAAGTGATGTTTTGTGCTGTCATCTGAACCCTAGAGAAGCAGTGTAAGAAGAAATCTTGGTGTCACATGTGTTTCGGCAAAAAGGTCGTCATGATTGAGGGTCATGTGACCAAAAGAAGCTCCAGAAAAGCTTGAGAACTTGCTTCAGGGTGGGGGGGGGAGGGTTGGAGATACAGAAAACACTCTGCTCTACTGGAATTTTCAGTGTCTGTGCAGGAAATTCCGTTTTCTCTTTCCATACCTGGGAAGGCTCGGCCAGCCGAGGTGGACGGGCAGTTCACAAAGCACAAGGGGGAGTCTTTCCAGACCAAGTAGCCCTGGCCTGGCAAACAAACGCCCTTCAAGTCTGTTATGGTTTCTATTCTTGCAACCAATGGTATCAAAACCGCTTCCTGGAATTGTAAAAGTGCTGCCAGAATAAATGTTTTTCCCCCTTCCAAGAAAAAAAATGACAGTGCTCATATTTGACATTTGTGCGTTGGACTCTTTTGAATGAATAAAAAGGAAAGGGTTTGGTATAACTCCTGATGGGGTGTGTGTTCTTTTTCATGCCACAGTTTGTAAATTGTCATTGTGGTTTCCCACTTAATTGTCGTGACTGGGCAGAAATTAAAAAAAAAAAAAAAATTGAAGAAAGTTCAATAAAAATACAAAGAAATGGTTAAGCAATTATATTTCCGGAGTTTAGTTATTTTTGTTTTTGATTTCTTTACTTTCAATTATAGAAATACGATTCGTAGTTTTAGTTCGTAGGTCACTTCTGAGCTGTGGGAGATGGATGATGCCAGCCCGGGGGGGGGGGGTGTGGAGACCCCACAAGGAAGACTGAAGGGTCCCTGGTTAAAACCCTGCCTCTCTTCAGACTAGAGATTCAATTCTTGAATATCAGCTCTCACTTCAATCAGACCCTTTTTCAGTGATCTGCGATACTCTTAAACTTCTGAGTCTGTGACACGGTTGGCAAATCCCCTTTCCCTGAGCTTTTTTTTCAAGGGTTCTTAGCAGAAGTCTTTGCCACCACCTTGTAAATATTGGCCCGGGCGCCAAGAGGGGTCTGTACTCACAGGACCTGCAGGTACTGGGTCCGAGGCTCTATTCTCCCTATGGAAAAAAAAAAAAAAAGTTGATAAGGGGAAAAAAGAATGTGGGTGCCACTCGCAAAATCAACACCCTCCGGGAGGGACCGGGAGCAGGAAAACCCTCCCTGAGGCCCAGGGCAGAAAGGCCCCTTGACCCGGTGCTTCCTGAGAAAGCAGGTGACGCCTCTAGGGGCCCCGGGCTCCAAGTGCCTCTGCGGAAGAGCTGAAACCATGCTGTGGCTATCAGAATTTTCTTTTTTTAATGTTGATTTGTTTTTGAGAGAGAGAGAGAGAGAGAGAGAAACAGAGCACGAGCAGGGGAGGAGCAGAGAGACAGGGAGACACAGAATCCGAAGAAGGCTCCAGGCTCCGAGCTGTCCGCACAGAGCCTGACTCAGGGCTCGAACCCACTGACCGTGAGGTCATGACCTGTGCCAAGGTCGGATGCTTAACCGAGCCACCCAGGCACCCCCAGAATTTTCTAAAGGATAGCGAAGCAGGCCGTGTGCTCCCTGCAGATAGGCCTGCCCCGGCAATGTGTCCAGGCCCGTGGAGTCCTCCCTAGTGCTCCCTCTCCTGTTGAAGAGCATACAAGGAGCAGAAGTCCTCATTTGGAGCCTTGTTTTAGATTATTTTTTTTTAACCAAGAAACTCAGAGTTCTTTAAACTTGCTGAGCAGGTCACCGATCAGCAGGTGTCAGTGGTGACAGCTACTGCACATGATTTATCGCCCAGCTCATAACCTCTCAAGGCTGTTTGTGAGCTTTTTGAAGTCGATTCCAGGTTTGCTTTGACTACCCGGTGCGGCTGCTCAAGTGTTGGATCCAAAAGCCCAGGGTTTCCCTTGTCCACGCCTCTGGCGCCCAGTGGTCCTGGCAACAAGGAAGGGCCTCACCTCCTAGAACTTGACTCTCTTGCACCGAGTAGGGAGGGGACACAGAGTTGCTGGAAGAGGTTTTATTGAGCAGAGGAGCCTTGGAAGTTACCTGGGTTAGAAGGCGTAAGAAAATTCACCTGGCAGCAGAAACCCTATTTGAATATTTCAGCTCAAGGGAAGCAGTGCCTTTTTCATGTGCATATACGAGAAATATCTTTGAATGAAATGATTCCATTCTGACTCTGAGATTGAGAGTTTTCTCAAACGGCTCCATGAAACTGTTGTATCTCCTGAGATGCTAACTCGTGCTCCTCTGTAAAGGAGTCCTGAGCTTTTAGTAAGTGTGAGAAATGCCGCATTAAATAAAGCAGCACAGTTTTTGCCGTAGGCCTCTGAGAAGCTCTTGGATGCCACTGCAAACTGTGAGTGGCCCAGAGGGGAACGGACCTCCATGCAGCGTTTCTCCGCGTTGAGTGTGGAAGGAGGCCCTTCCCGAGTCGTCTGCAGATGCCCTCGGGGACCGGGTTTTCCAGGGTATGGGGCGTATGGTGCCAGTGCTATTGGGCGCGGGTGTGGTTGCTTCTTTGCTGCCTTTTATGTTCGTAGGAGGCAGGGTAGTGTTTTGCTAGAAAACTGGTATTTCTTCAATTTGAAGTTGAAAGTAAGTTTTGCTGCATCTGGAATGTTTCAGTGCAGCTAGAGTTTTCATAGGAACACAACTGAAATTTGAATGAGAAAGTTGGTTAGATGTGTGAAAACTTGAATTAGTTTTTGCAGAAGACCCTTATAGATACAACATTTTTTCTCTCTGGATATTTTACTGAAGCCAGACCGAAAAAGGAATCCCGTTTTCACTCATCAGAAACAAAAGCAGAATCTCCATAACCGATCTGGGATCCGTAGAACAGAACACATCCCTTGGATTTATATTATAGTCAGTACTTGAGGAACCAAATCATGGCATGAAATTAAGTTGGGTACAGGCCACATGCCCAGTGTGTGCTGAGGGATACGTGTAATTAATGCCTGGCAAACCAGTGATCCGTTCACTCTTTTCTTTCCTACTCCAGAGAGTATGCCAGGATGGTGGGTGAGCAAGACTTCCAGAATGACAGGGTAAGGAGCTCAGTGTAAATTCTCCCCAGCAAAACAAAATAGGGAGAATTGTTTAAAAAACAAAACAAAACAAAAACAAACAAAAAAACACAGTCATTTAAAATCCCCAGAAATCATCCTAAGGACATACAGCAAATGGAGACATATCCATTCAAGAAAGTCTACTAAATACAAAATCAGCCAGGGCCTGTGACCTTTAAGCCATGACCTTCCTGACCACACCCCCCGCCCCCACAGCTCCATGTTCCAGAAGTGGTACCCTAGGCCCTCTACTTTGGGCAGATGTGGCCCAGAAGATGGAGATTCTCTCTCCCCTCAACTCCCCATTGGGGGCTGCGGTTTCTCCTTGGGAGAGGCAGGCTACCTGCATTTCTCATCCTCCTCAGCCCTCTGTTCCAGAAGCTCTGTTCCAGGCAAGAGGAGCCGGGAGGACGAGGGCCACCTCCTGCTTGCAGGCGAAGCTCTACCGCAGGCAGGGCAGAAAAGGATCCTGAGGCCTCAGAGGTCCCTGCCCCTCCTCACCCCCAGGAGAGGCAAGCGAGGAAGACTGCTTCCTCCTCCCTCAGTGCCGACTTGAAGAGCAGGGGTGACATGGTCAGAAAAAGTGGATCCCACCCTCAGTGCAGACTCGCAGGGGTTTGTCCAGAGTAAAGGCAGGCCATAAGGATGAAGGCCCCCACAGCTCTGCCCAAGGAGACCGACTTTATTTGGAACAGGGCCCGGGGAAAGGCATGTCTCAGGATGTTGGCAAAACCAGGGGATACCTTGGAGGCCAGTAGCTCCAGGATCCAAGGGAAACAGAGCAGCTAATGGAACCAGGGAAAGAGCCAAGAAGAGAACTCCTGGGATCACAGTCAATTCTGGGGGTGCTCTAGGCTGCACCCACTCAGGAGTCATCAGATCAGGACATGGGGCAGACTCCAAAGCGTCCTCCAGGCACTCACAGCCCCATCACCACAGGGCAGAAGCCTCACTGGCTCAAGGGGCTCCAACATAACCTCTGAGCAAACACCGACTCAATGAGCTACTCTGGCTAAGGGGCTACTCCTACAAAGGCAGGCTTGCAACTAAAACCACACTTACTCCTGGGAACCGAGAAGACTGTGCAAGTCCAAGACTGAGCTCTCTCAGGAGTGATCAGAGAGGAACTCCTTGCTACTAGTCCCTGGCTGAACGTGGAGCCCAAAATGTAAATTCCCTGAAGTGTGATAGCAACCTACAAGCTACGCACACACGTCCAAAAGTACAGGGTGGACATCTAATGGCTGGAGGGGGCTAAAGCACAACTTTTGACCAGCAAGGGACTTATGCAGAACCAGGGGCAGCCCCTATGTTGCTGGGCTAAAAGATAAAAACTAGGGAGGAAATCTGAGCAGGGATATCAAAGAGCCCCAGTAAAGGAAACTACGTAGGTGATGGTAAAAACTGTGTGATTGCGTATGCCTTCTTTCTTCTCTTAACTGGTTTAAAACAATCGGACAAAACAATATGTATATAAGAGAATGTACACGAAAGTAATATATTCAACAATATAAGCACAAAGGAAACAAGCGGAACTAAACTGCAATGGAGTAAGGAATTGACATCACATGGTAATTGAAATCGAAAGGAAGAAAGGAATGAAATTTACCAAAAGGTA
Source organism: Lynx canadensis (assembly GCF_007474595.2). Taxonomy (NCBI): domain Eukaryota; kingdom Metazoa; phylum Chordata; class Mammalia; order Carnivora; family Felidae; genus Lynx; species Lynx canadensis. The sequence continues at coordinate 26,071,537 of NC_044306.2, read as the reverse complement.
AATAAGAAAGTTATTATAACAAATGTTATGGTATACACTTCCTCTTCTTTCTTCCCTCAGCTTCTTTAAAAATATTACATAAAGCAGGTGTGCCTGGGCGGCTCAGTCAGTTAAGTGTCCGACTTCAGCTCCGGTCACGATCTCATGGTTTGTGAGTTCGACACCCGTGTGCGGCTCCATGCTGACAGCTCAGAGCCTGGGGCCTGCTTCCGATTCTGTGTCTTCCCTCTCTCTCTGCCCCTCCCCTGCTTGTACTCTCTCTCAACAATAAATAGATGTTTAAAAAAAAATTCTTTTAAAGACAAAGGAAAACGATAACCCAATTTTAAAATGGGCAGAGGATTTGAATGGACCTTTCTCCAAAGAATACATACAAGTGGTCAATAAGCACATAAGATACTCAAAGTCATCAGCTCTGAGGGAAATGCAAGGCCAAACCTGGGTGAGATACCACTTTGCTCCCACTGTGATGGCTACAAAAAAAGAAAGTAATAAGTGTTGACAAGGATGTGGAGAAATTGGAACTCTCTACATTGCTGGTAAAACGGTGAAGACACTTAGGCAAATGGTTTGGCAGTGTTTCAGAATTTCAAACATACAGTTACCTATGACTGGGCAATTCCACTCCCGTGCTCCAAGTTTATACCAAAGAGAAATAAAAGCACACCTCCATCCAAAAACTTGTCAACAAATGTTTATGGCAGAACAATTCATCAGAGCCAAAAAGTAGAAACAATCCAAATAGACATCTACTGATGAATGGATGACTAAAATGTGGTTTATCCACAGAATTGAAACACTATTTGGTAATACAAGGAAATTAAGTGCCAATGCATGCTATCACTTGGAGGAATGTTAAAAAAGCCAATCCTAGGAGATTACACATTGTATGATTCCATTTATATGAAATATCCAGTACAAGCATATATTGTGGTTGCTTGGGGCTGGATGGAGGAGAGTAGGGAATGACTACTAATAGGGTAATGGGTTTCTCTTAGGGCATTGTAGTAGTCAGGGTATCCAGAGAAACAGAGCCAATAACATCTATTGGAAAGGGATTAATGATATAAAATAGACTCCCACGATTCTGGAGGCTGCCAAGTCCAAAATCTGTAGAACTGATGTCTCCGTGTGAAGGCCATCTGTCAGGAGAATTCTCTCTTACTCAGGGGAGGGTGAACCTTTTGTTCTCCTCTGACCTTCAACTGATTAGATGAGGCCCACGCATAGGGGGCAATCTGCTGAGGGCCAAGGATTCCATGAGAACGACTCAGAGAACAAAGGGAGTGATGGAGCCAAATTGAGAATGGAGTGATGAGGTTTTCAAGTGAAATAAAGGAAAATATTTTAGGGCAAAGAGTTGTTAGACTGCTGGCCAGCATCAGGGTAGAGTCTGAGGATGTGAAAAGATAGGGAGCCAGCAGGCTATGCCCGGATAAAAGCCTTCCACAACATGGTGCCTACTGAATACAGTTCAGATTCCTTGGTCAATTGGCATAAACCTAACTCAGCTCTATTTCTGCCACAGGTGTGCTTAAGACTGTCAGAGCAACCGCACCCAATTCTAAGGGAGACACTTTGCCCACAGCTCGTGCTAGCCCTCTGCCAGTCCAGCATGGCTGGTTGAAGTAAGCATGGGCATCTGGTGGCCATGTATGCAAAAATCGTCCGGGCCAGCACGTTTCCTGCTCTTAGCAGTAGACACGCAGGGACCAAGCCAACCAACAACAGGAGCAGGGGGAATGTCATGACGTGGAAAGAGGGATCAGAGTGGCGATTGTGACCACTTCCATACTGCAGTAAAGATGGAGCAGAGACTTGGCTGAAGCAGAAGAAGCTGGCTGGAAGAGAGGAGAGCTGACCAATGCAGGAAAGCATTCCAGAGACCACACCTGCTGTGAGTGAGTCTGCAGACAGTCCCTGGTCCCTAGAGTTGCCTCCATCGTTCCAGTCCAACTATGTTATCAAAATGAACCACCCATTGCTAGAGGTAACTTGAATGGATCTCTGCGTGTGCACCAAAAATACCCGGCTGGAGCAGGACCTCTTTCCGTTACCAGCCACTCATTACACACTAAGTGCCGTTTGGCACGCTGGAGATTCAGCACTACTTGAGGCAGACTGGGCCTCTGCAGAGACCTGTTTTTCTTGTGGTCAGAGTAACGTTCACGACTCACACTGAATTCCTTACCCCCAACCCCATGCCCTGCACTTGCACTCCCCTGGCCATGTGCTTGGACTACCCGTGTTCAGAGTGGGTTCTCGTCACAGAATTCCCTTCACCTGCTAAATGCTCCCCTTTGCTTGTAGCCTTCTGGCAGCTCTCAAGCAAAATTCATCTCCTTCTTTCTGGTACTACGTAGCGCTTCTGTAGCCATCGTGGCACTCCTGCCATTCTGCCTGGAGTTAAAGTTGTTTATATGCCCATCTCATCTTCAGGAACTCGAACTCCTTCAGATCAGGAAACAGGCCAGAGTCCTCCTCCCCTAGGGCCTATGACTGAACCTTCCACACGAGATCCCTTCAATGCATATTAGTTCAACTGAATCAAATTCAACCTACGAGGAACTAAGGAGGGAGAAAGTGAGGAGGGCATTCACCCTTTTCCCTCATTCCCAGCTTCTACATCCAAGCATATGGTCACAAAATGGTGGCATGTATCTGAAGACTTGTCCAGCTGCCTTCCTACAAATCCAAATCCTCACTAGCTCAGACAAGCTTGTTATTTTATTTATTTTTTTTAGCTTTGGCACGTGGTCACTATCGCCTAGCTCTGAAGAAGGCATGGTGAAATATTTCCGAGTGCTTTGAACTGGCAAACCCGTGTTTATACAATTACACAAAAACGAGCTAATGTGATGGCCTTGCTGAGGTTTAATGATGTTGAGGTCAGGAAATTACAGTCCCCTGACTACATGTCTCACTGCAGATTGGTTTGTATCTCATCGGAAAAGAATCTCGAGTTGGAGCTATTCCTTCATGCATAGGGGGCTTGCTATAAATAAGGGGCTAGAGGAATGAATTCTTAAGTGCATTTTATTTCATCCTGAGAGACACAGATGAAGATAAGTGGATGACTGTCAGCTTCCGGGCTGCACCAGAAAATTTCACTAACTATTTGCATGTGGCAGCAACACAAATAATAAGGGATGTCTTCTCACGAGTCCGGGCTCCTCTCTCAATCCGTTCTGCCAGGCCCCACTGACATTGCCAAGACACAATGGACATGGGCCAGAGATGCAGCCAATGTAGGGCCAGAAAGTGCACTTAGCTTGCAATCAAAAGACCTAGTTAAAGACCCAGAGAGCCACTAACTAGCCATGGGATCTTGGACACATCTCTGACTTCATGAGATTGCTCATCGGTATACTCAATAATTGCTTAAGGTCCCTTTCACAGTTTGAGTTATATCTATACCAGGTCATTACACTATTGTCCCACATGATGACCTTGACTCACCAACATTTGGGTCATTGTTCTAATTATACTGAACCACACACATGTCCTGACCTGGGTCTCCTTGTGACTAAGTCTGCGTCTGTCCTACAGTGGGATTTGGCTGGGCTGTGACACGTTTCCTCTTACCCATGCATGATATTAAAGAAGCAGCCTCTAGGACTTCTGTCTCCTCAGCAGCAGGGTCTAACAGTTACTGAACCAATTCATGTGGTCACTGGCCTTTGAGGAATTTATCATAGTGTTATTTTTAAATTCAAGTGAAAAGAACTAAATGTTCAAGTTCTTAAGTGGAGAGGTTGGATGAGTGATACATTTTCTGTGCAAGGGTGATCTCTTGTAAAACTTCAACACAGTTAAAGAAAAACAGTACATCTAGCTGCACTAGAAATGTTTAGACCCAGGGACGCCTCTAGCATGTTGTTCTTGAAACCCATGTTTTTGAAAAGGGACTGACCAGGCTATAATGTGAGGCATTTCTGAGGCCAAACTCCCCAGATGAAATCTAAAACAGACTTGTGTCAGGGTGCCTGGGTAGCTCAGTTGGTTATGCTTCTGAATCTTGATTATGGCTAAGGTCGTGATCTTAGGGTCGTGAGATCAAGCCCCACATGAGGCTCTGTGCTGACAGTGCAAACAGAGCCTGCTTGGAATTCTCTCTCTCTTTCTCTCTTTGCCCCTCCCTCCCTCTTTCTCTGACTCTCTCTCTCAAAATTAATAAACAAACTTAAAAAAAAATAAAACAGGAGTGCCTGTGTGGCTTAGTCAGTTAAGCATCTGACTTTGGCTCAGGTCATGATCTCACAGCTTGAGGGTTCAGGCCCCACATTGGGCTCTGTGCTGACAGCTCAGAGCCTGGATCCTGCTTCAGATTCTGGGCCTCCCTCTCTCTCTTTGCCCTTCCTCCACTCATGCTCTTTCTCTCTCTCAAAAATAAACATTAAAAAACAAACAAATAAATAAAAATAAAACAGACTTGTGTTGCATTGTTAGGATTGTAAAATGAAGATGCTAAGAGGGACCATGTCAGTAAATCCACCTTAGATTTGACATCTTGTGCCACCTGGTGCTGTGAACATTCCCACACAGTGCACCTTTCGTGTTTGCCTCTTTTGTGCTCAAACACTGAGGCCATGACAGTGGAAGTTGGACCATTCTGGAAAACAATGAGGAATAGCTATCAAAGCTATCAATGTCTAAATTTCATCCCACTCTCAGGAATCTATCCCAACTTCACAGAAATATGGACAAAGCTACATATATAAGAATGTTTAGCAAAAATTTAAAGCAACAGTCATCCAAATCAGTAAAGAAGAAGTAAAATTTTCACGGTTTTCAGGTGACATAATGCTCTATATAGGAAAGCCTGAAAGACTCCACCCAAAAACTGCTAGAACTGGTAAGCGAATTCAGTAAGGTTGAAGCATACAAAATCAATTGACAGACTTCTGTTGTATTTCATTACACCAATAATGAAGCAGCAGAAAAGGAAATTACAAAAACAATCCCATTTACAACTGCACCCAAAAGAATAAGAAACCTAGGAATACACTGAACCAAAGAGGTGAAAGGTGTACTCTGAAAACTAGGAAGCACTGATGAGAGAAATTGAGTAAGACACAAAAAATGGGAAGACATTCCATGTTCATGGGTTGGAAGAACAAATGTTGTTAAAATGTCTGTACTACCCAAAGCAGTTTACAGATTTAATGCAATTCCTTTCAAAATACCAACAGCATTTTCCATAAAGCTAAAACAAACAGTCCAAAAATGTAGATGAACCACGAAAGACCCTGAATAGCCAAAGCAATTTTGAAAACGAAAAACGAAGCCGAAGGTATCACAATTTCAGACTTCAAGTTATATTACAAAGCTGTAGTGCTCAAAACAGTATGGTACTGTCACAAAAATAGACACATAGACCAATAGAACAGAATAGAAAATCCATAAATAAACCCACGATTATATGGCCAATTAATCTTTGACAAAGCAGGAAAGAATATGTAATGGGAAAAAGATAATCTCTTCAACAAAACATGTTAGGAAAACTGAACTGCAACATGCAAAAGAATGAAACTGGACCACTTTCTTATGCCATATACAAAAATAAATTCAACATGGATTAAAGACCTAAATGTGAGACATGAAACCATAAAAATTCTAGAAGAGAGTACCATCAGTAACTTCTCTGACATTGACCATAGCAACTTTTTTCTAGATGGGTCCCCTGAGGCAAGGCTAACAAAAGCAAATATAAACTACTGAGACTACATCAAAATAAAAAGTATCTGTACAGCGAAGGAAACAAAACTGAAAAGTAATCTATGGAATGGAAGAAGAAATTTGCAAATAGCCTATCCAATAAAGAGTTAGTATCCAAAATATATAAAGAACTTATAAAACTCAACACCCAAAAAACAAGTAACCCAATTAAAAATGGGAAGAAGACATGAACAGACATTTCTCCAAATAAGACATGCATATGGGCAACAGACACATGAAAAGATGCTCAACAGGGAAATGCAAATCAAAACCACAATGAGATATCATTTCGCACCTGTCAGAATGGCTAACATCAGCAACACAAGAAACAAGCGTTGGCGAGGATATAGAGAAACAGGAACCCTCTTGCACTGTTGGTAAAAATGCAAACTGGTGTAGCCACTGTGAAAAACAGTGTGGAAGTTCCTCAAAAAGAAAAAAATAGAACTGCACCATGATCCAGCAATCAGACTACTGGATATTCACCCAAAGAAACAAAAACACTAATTCAAAGGGTAACATGTACCCCTATGTTTAAAGCAGCATTATTTACAACAGCCAAATTATGGAAGCAGCCCAAATCTCCATTGACTGATGAACAGATAAAGTAGATGTTTTATACACACCACCCATACACAAACACACACACACACACACACACACACACACACACATACACAGGAATATTATTCAGCCATCAAATGAATGAAATCTTGTCATTTGCAAAGACATGGATGGAGCTCAAGAATATAATAATGGTAAGTGAAATAAGTAAGTCAGAGAAAGACAAATACCATATGATTTCACTCATATGTGGAATTTAAGAAACAAACAAATGAGCAAAGGGGAAAAAAGAAAAATCAAGAAACAGACTCTTAACTACAGAGAAAAAAATGGTGGTTACCAGAGGGGAGGTGGGTGGAAGGATTGATGAAATAGGTGATGGGGATTAAGGGGTACACTTGTATGATGAGCACCAGGTGATTTTTTTTTTTAACGACAATTTAAGGGGCATCTGACTCGCTCAATCAGTTAAGCGTCCGATTCTTGGTTTAAGCTCAGTCATGATCTCATGGTTCATGGGCTCAAGCCCAGAGTTGGGCTCCATGCTGACAGTGTGGAGGCTGCTTGAGAGTCTCTCTCTCCCTCTGCCTCTGCCCCTCCTCCACTCACATGAGCTTTCTCACTCCTCAAAATAAACAAACTTTAAAATAAACTTGAAAATTTTAAAGTAACCATGAGGAAAGGATTCAGGAGAGTATATGATGGGAAATGGCATTAAAAATATGTTCTGAATGTTTTATAATAACATACAAAAATTTTTGCTATAATTTTCAGTGAAAAAAAATGAGGTTGCAAGTTTTACAGAAAATAGTTTTTCAATGCTCATTAAGATAAATGCACAGACAAAAAGCTGAAAGACAAAATGCCAAGAGGGATTACATGAGATTTGGGAGGACAGGTGATTGTCTTTCCTCTTTTACACTTCGCTTTGCAAGTTACCCACAATACGTTTGCGTTGAAATTACAGTATTACAAAACATCAGTGAGTGTCCCTTAGATGACCACCACCCTTATCTGAGATTGCCTTGTCTCCCCATTCATCACCACCACACTTTTCCCCCCACAGATACACTGATAATGAGAAGATCAAAGCCACAGAACTCACTTCTGTTGGTGAGGATCCCAAGGGTCCCAGCCCATATAGATGGGTTTAGTGGAGAGTTCCAGGATGGGTGGGTGGGGACAACTACCTATTTTCAAATGATTATCTTGAAGACAAAAGGAAGAAACACAGCAAGATGAGCATTTATGGATGACTGCTTGGTTCTGAAATCCTAAGCGTTACCCAAGCGCCAGAAGAGAGCTGAATGATGCCAACACAACCCCATCGTCCAGGAAAGCCCAGGTGATCACACTTTTTCTTGGAACAGACTTCTCATTCAGTGAAAGCCTGGGACTCTAAGAAGCTTCCAGCATTTTGCCCATTACATTAACTCATCCTTTAAAAAGTCAGAGTGGTGCTAAGGAAAATCAGAGAGCAGATTCAAGCCTTGGGCCTTTGGGCCACATCTAGCACAGGGGCTTTCCCGGAAGGTCGTCTAATCCTGGATGTGCTTTGTACACTACATGCCACAGGAGGTAATCACATATGAAAAGCTGGTGCTAATCACAGAGGAGAAGGTTATAGAACATATACAGGTTTTAAAATTCATACATAAAGACACACACAGAGTCTGGAGGGAGATCCCCCAGGGTATTCACATTTTTGAATGATGGAATTATTGGTGACGTGATTTTCTCTGTGATGCTGTTCTGTATTTTCCAATATTTCTGAGTGAGCATGTGTTACATTCCAGTATAAAGAAAATATTTATTTTTATTTTTATTTTTAATATTATAATTGGGGGATAAGTATAATGTTACATAGAAAAGACTCAGAAGGAGGTGGAGTAAGAGATACATTCGTATTTTCTTTTTATACTTTCTTTGCATTTTCTAATTGTTTGGCAATGAAACTGCATTCCATTTCCCATTAGAAAAAAAAAAGGACATTTACTTAAATGAGTCCTAGATGGCTTCTAGAGAAATGTTTATTTTCACAGCTAGATGTCTTTTATTTCTCCGGTAGGGGAGGGATTTTTCTCAGCCATTCATGGGCTGTGCTTCTTTAGAGATCCACCTTGAGTCTGATGCTGTCAAAAGTATTTACCAAGCAGTTATTAAATAGTTAAGACTGTGCAGGAGACCCTTTGCTTTATTCATTCTTTCAACAAACATATTTGCTATTCTGTACTTTAAAGGCATTGGTAAAAACATTTGTCTCTGCCCCTAAAGCACTTTCTGTCTTGAGAATAGAGATGAGTTAACATACAATTACAGAAGAGCAAGCCGGTCCTTCAAATTTAGTAAGCTCAGAATCTCCTGGAGGGCTTCTTCTACCTAGACTGCTGGGCTCCACCGGAAGGCTTTCTGATTCAGTCGGCATATCCCAACTTAGGCTGGTGCTGCTGGCCTGGGTCCCATCTTTGGAGAACCATTGTATTATAACTGATGGAGAGAGAGAGAGGAGCCTACCCCCCACCCCCAGTTGTCTCCATCAGATGGTGTGTTTCTGCTGAATGGTGTGAAAGTGGGGGAGGAGGTGGGGGGAGGATTGGCCCACAAGGCAGGATTTGCAGTCAGTCCACAGGATCCCTGAAGCCTTAAGAGGTAGGTCTCTCGGTCACCATTCCTCCTCTTTGAGGCCCTGCGACAGCCATGAACTCTTTCCCTGCTCCTTTCTGGGACAGAATTCTCCCAACTCCACTTCTCTTCTACCTCCTCTTAAAACTTTCTGTACACACCAAAGAAATCTGAAGTCCCACCCTCTCCCAAATGGACGGGCCCCCACCCTGGAGGTGGCTACCAATTGGCCTTAAAATAAAAAGGAATCCATATTGTTAAAACGTTTCCGAGGCCATGCTACAGACTGAATGTTTGTTCTCCCCCAAAATTCATATGTTGAAATCTAACCCCCTCTGTGATAGTATTAGGTGGTGGGGTCTTAGAGAGGTGATTAGGCTATGAGGGTAGAGCCCTCCTGTATGGGATTGTGCCCTTATAAAAAAGTCCTCAGAGAGCTCCCTTGCCCCTCTGCCCTGCGAAGGCTCAGCAAGATGGCCATCTAAGGACCAGGAAGCAGGCTAAAAGAGCGGACCTACGAGGGCCGATTCCATCTTGTTCTGTGTCCTCCACCTTGAGTGACTATGTCCCGGAAAATCGCAGAAACCTCAGACCACGCCTCCTCCCCTTGAGTAACCTCCAGCTCACCTGTTCAAACTTCCTGATCAAAACACACCCTGCCACCTGCCTAACAGGACTCAGACCCTTCCCCAGCCAATCAGCGGAGGCCACGACCCTTCCCCAGCCAATCGGCTGAGGCCACAGTCATTACCTTACCAACTGCCCCTAGACCCCTATAAAATCTTTGTGCTTTTGAAACTCGCTCTCTCTCTCCAGTATCTCACCGCTGCGTAGGTGCAGGTAGGGAATTGAGCTCAAGCTAGCTCGAATAAAGGCTCTTTGCTATTGCATCAGACTCGGCTCGCTGGTGGCCTTTGGGGATCCCGAATTCTGGACATAACAAGGCTTTTATCAGACAACGAATCTACCAGCACTTTTATCTGGGACGTCTAAGCCTCCAGTCTGTGCTATTTTGTTATAGCAGATCCAACGGAGTTAGACATACCAGTAGACACACAAGGAAACTGACTGCACCCCTGGTGAGACAGACCACCAAAATACAAGCCCTTCAAGAAGGCTTCACTGGTGATATTAGCATGGTGAGGCTCTGCAGAGACTCTTCCAAACGTTTGTGTATGTTTTCCTGGGAGGGAAGAAAAAACAATATCCACAAGGCTGGAAATGCTAATAAAGCTGGCCACGTTAAGTGGAATCCTTGCTAAGGATGCAATGTCTCTATTTTGTGACTGCTTTATAAGTGCATAATGTAGCCAACGGTTTATCCATGCCTGTGATCATAAAGTGTTATAAAGATTTCCTACAGTATTAAAATAGTAGTCTACTTACAAAGCACTTTCTGGATAAAAGTCAAAAAGATCACTGTTCCCTGGATAGAAGTTCAGCTATATACAGACTAAAAGCCAAACAGAAATGGCATAAGCTTAATTGTTTCCACCCACGAATATTGTATTTGTTCAGCTGTGTCAGAGTTTAAATGTACCAGGACAACTATCTCGTTAAAAGGATTCATAGAGGGGCACCTGGGTGGCTCAGTTGGTTAAGTGTCTGACTTTGGCTTAGGTCATGATCTCACAGCTTGTGGGTTTGAGCCCCGCATCAGGCTCTGTGCTGACAGCTCAGAGCCTGAAGCCTGCTTCAGATTCTGTGTCTCCCTCTCTCTCTGCCCCTTCCCTGCTCGTGCTGTCTCAAAAATAAATAAAACATTAAAAAAAATCAAAATGCTTATCATGTATGTAAGAACTGACCAGCTCCATAAGTAAGACATAAGCTAATGTTCTCTATATGTAAAACAATGATGAGGTGAAAATTACTAAACCTATTTTACCGATAGGACAACTGGGACAGTATGAATAGAAATCCTGGGTTTTTTTAATGGACATTTATTCTTTAGAAATATCACCAAAATGATCTTAAGAAATATGTTATACTACTCGTGAGGGGGGAAAAAAGCTAGATATTTTTTTTTTCTTAGCATACACCTGAGTAAATTCCAGAGGGAAATGAGGAGATTAAGTGTAAAAATTGAAATTAAACACTTTAGGAAAATAGAGTGAATTGACTTCAGAATATGGTTCGATTTTCTTTTTCTTTTTTTTTTTTTTTCAACGTTTTATTTATTTTTGGGACAGAGAGAGACAGAGCATGAACGGGGGAGGGGCAGAGAGAGAGGGAGACACAGAATCGGAAACAGGCTCCAGGCTCCGAGCCATCAGCCCAGAGCCTGACGCGGGGCTCGAACTCACAGACCGCGAGATCGTGACCTGGCTGAAGTCGGATGCTTAACCGACTGTGCCACCCAGGTGCCCCTGGTTCGATTTTCTAATAAGGGCCATGAAGGAAATCACATTTGATTACATGCATCTTTTAAAGACTCTTTCCATCTAAAAATATCTTAGACAAAATAAGAAAGTAAAAGACAAATTTAAAGAAATATTTGCAACATACATGAATGAAGATATGGCATATTATGAAAAGAAATCTTGGGGCATCTGGGTGGCTCAGTCAGTTGAACGTCTGACTCTTGATTTCGGTTCAGGTCATAACCTCACAGTTTGTGAGATCGAGCCCCATGTTGGGCTTTGCACTATCAGCTTGAAATTCCCTCTCTCCCTCTCTCTGCCCCTCCCCCGCTCATGTGTGCCTACTTAAAAATTAAACTTTAACAAAATGGTCAAGAATCTATACAATTCATAAAAGAAGAAATACAAGTCACAGGCATACATGTGAAAATGTTGAACTGCATTATTAATGCAATGCACTTTAGAACAAACTTAGATTGTTTTGGTATTTGTAAAAAACAAAGATTTTTAAAGGTGCAAAGTTGCTGTTAATGACTATGGAGAGGTGGTTATACACATCTACTCTGTAAAGCAGAAGATGGCAGGGAATTGGCAGTTAAGTAAGTATTAAGAGCCTTTGAAGTACCTGCTATCTTTTTTCTTCTGGTCTACTTGACCTGATATCTTTCGTGTTTACAATTTTAAGGAGGTATAATTAGCATACAATAAACTGCACATATTTAAAGGACATAATTTGATATGCTTGACATACACATACACTCATGAAACTATCATCATTTGAGAAAATGTCCCCCAAATGTTTCTATGTAATATCTATTCCCTTTATAACCTGTTATAATCTATTTCTTTATAGCCTAGTGCGCTTTTCACTTCCATCCACAAGGAACCATTGCTGTGCTTGCTGTCACTATAGATTAATTATATTTTCAAGAATTTTATATAAATTACATAATACATTACATCATCTTTTTTTTTCTTTTGGTCTCTATTTTTTCATTCAACATAACGATGGTGAGATTTATCCATGTTGTTGCATGCATGTAACTTGTTCCTTTTAATTGCTGAGTAGTATTCCATGGGGTGGGTTTACCATCATTTATTTATTGAGTCACCTGCCAACTGACATAACATCGTCCATTATATTTTTCTAGACATTTATTCTAAGGAAATAATCATAGACATGTTCAAAGATTTATATATGAGGATATATATAAAGATAAAAATTATTTTTATTATATATTTTATGTATATATTGTATATTATATATTGTATATATATATTGTATATTATAGCATTACTTAGATTATCAAAAAAGTAGAAGCTACCTATCTGTCCAACAATAAAAGATGAATCAAGCAATTATAATCAATCCCTCAAAGAAAGTGCAGCATTTTAAATCTAGATTTTCAAATAATTTTTATCAACACAAGAAAGTCTTCATATATGTTAGCTTTTTTAAAAGGGCACAAAATCTATTATCTGAATTTTTAAAAAATCAAATCATATGAAGTACTAGAAGAAAGAAGGAGAGGGGTGCCTGGGTGGCTCAGTTGGTTATGCCTTTGACTTTGGCTCAGGTCATGACCTTACTGATCATGGGTTCAAACTCTGCGTCGGGCTCTGTGCTGACAGCTCAGGGCCTGGAGCCTGTTTCAGATTCTGTGTCTCCCTTTCTCTCTGCCACTTCCCCACTCGCACTCTGTCTCTCTCTCTCTTTCTCTCTCAAAAATAAATAAACCTTAAATAAAAAATTTAGAAGAAAGCAGGAGTGAAATCTATTATACTATGTATATAAGGAAAGGTTTTCTAAGACTCAAAGGAAAAAATTTAAAAATATGAAAAAAATCTTTTGATAAAAATAAAATCTTTTGCCAAAAACAATGAACAAAATCAAAATATACCCGATAAACTGGGAGAAAATATTTGCAACATTTATCACAGATTAAGGAATAATGTCCCCCAATATATTAAGAACTGTTTAAAATTAAGGGAAAGAAGACCAAAAACTAGATAGGAAAAAAGGCAAAAGATCATTAATTTTAAAAAAATCCCAAACAGCCTAAACACGTGAAAAATATTCAACTCCACTCGTAATTAGGGAAATTCAAATTACAACTTCACTGAAATGCCATTTCTCACCTACCAGATTGGCGAAAATTAAGAAGTATGACAACAAACTCAATTCAAGACGCTGTGGGAAATAGGCAAGCTCATGCACTGCAGGTGGGAATAGGAAACCCATACAGTGCCTTGGAGGGGTTTCTGGCAATATCTAGTAACTACATTATCTATTTAAAACTACCTTTTGACCTAGCAATTCCATTTCTAAGAATTTATCCTGCAGTGGCGCCTGGGTGCCTCAGTCAGTTAAGCCACAGACTCTTGGTTTCTGCTTAGGTCATGACTTTATACGGTTTGTGAGTTCCAGCCTCCTGTCGTGCTCTGTGCTGACAGCTCACAGCCTGCTTGGGTTTCTCTCTCTCCCTCCCTCTCTCTGCTTGCCCCCCCCCCCCGCCCCACTCTCTCTCTTTCTTTCTCAAAATAAATAAACTTAAAACAAATTTTAAAAATAAAGTAAAATACACTTAAAAATAATTTATCCTCCAGATGAACTCCAGCAAAATTAAAATACATATGCACAAGGTTAGGCACTACAGCATTGTTTAAAATATTAGAAACAACCCAAGTGCCTGCATACAAGAGGGGTTGAATATACCATGATATATGCACACAATAGAGCTGTAAAAAAGAAAAGAAAAGAAAAAAAAAGAATGAAGATCTCACAATGGACTGATTGCGGAGTAATTTTCAGAATATGCTATTAAATGAAAAAGCTGTGCGCAAAGGAGTATCTATATTTTACTACCTTTTGTGTAACAAAGACGTGGAGAAATAAGAAAATATTCATTTTATCTGTTTATTGGTGCAAAGATAAATAAATAAGAAAAATAATTTTAAAAATAATAAAAAGATTAAAAAATCCTATGATTCAATGGAAGGATAGACCGGAAATAAATGAGATTGGTTACCTTTCAGGGTAGATGGGTGAAATAGAGTAGAACGGATGAGGAGAGTGACACTTTTGAGTAAGCTTTTTGTATAGTTTTGACTTTTAGAACCATGTTTATTCTTCACATACTCAAAGAGGAAATAAATAAGCACATTGATAAATAGGTCAATTTGGCTATGGGATAAAAGTTGCAAATAGAACGTGAGCAGACATAAATAATCCTAATGCTATTTGAAATAAGTGATAACCCGGGGCGCCTGGGTTGCTGAGTCCATTAAATGTCTGTTGATATCAGTTCAGGTCATGATCTTACAGTTCGTGAGTTTGAGCCCCACATCTGGCTCCGCGCTGACAGCACAGGGCCTGCTTGGGATCCTCTCTCTCTCTCTCTCTCTCTCTCTGATCCTCCCCCACTCATTCTCTCTCCCTCTCTCTCTCTCAAAATAAATAAATGAAACATTAAAAATAAAATAAAATAAATAACAACCCTACAAAAAGGGAGCATAGGAAATCAATTAAGTAATTTTTAAAGACAGTGATTTGATTTTATACCCGCAAGCTAAAGACGAAAACTACTGACTAGTTAGGAGTCCTCGCCACCATCCCCCTCCCCTGCCCAGAGTGGTATATGTTAGCAATTCTGAAACTATGTTATGGAGGCTCTTAGGTTGAACAAATAATGGGATCCAGGTTTTTCACCATCAGGGAATAAAGTTACAAATACATGAAGGGAGAAGGCTAGAATGTACCCTGTAAAGTAGTATTGGATTTGGAGGTGTTAACATAAACACGGTTATTAAATATACAGATTTGGAAATGAACATGAATCTCAGGACCCAAACATATTCCTGTTTGCCAAGATGTCTGTCAACAATGACACCTTAGGAGCAACAAACACATTCAGTGCCTGTATCTGGGTTTTAAACATCATTCTCCACTAACAGGACCTAGAATACTTCGCAAACTGGCTGATTCTAGGGCTGGACCTTCTTACTGTGCAGATAAGCGAGGACGTAGTCAAAGGATGTTGGGCACATGTCAAGAAGACATGGCAGCCAGACTGAGGGGCTCCCAATGACCAAGTCTGAGACAATATAAGCATCAAAATAAATAAAGACTAAAATGAGAATCCATGAGTACCGATCCTGAATAAATAAGTGAATTCCTTATAGTAGAATGTAAATTAATAAGTGAAGAGAGACGGAATTAGAGAATTATCAACATTTATAAGCACCATAATGATAATCGATTCCGGCAACAATCGGCCAGGATGGTAACAATAGCAAGTAAAACAAATGCAAGGTTAGCAGGATATTTACATGGTATTAAAAGTCATCTCTCCACAAGACAGTTTTTAATTACAAAGGGTAAAATAGTACCCTTTACAGTAACATGTTGGCAGACCCCATCCTTAACTGGCATATCAAACTTGACATCTCCAGTAATATGTTAACCCTGCACACGTGCCTCCGATCTGATGTCCTGAGAACAAACACTGTCTCACTTCTGTGGCATTCCTGCTGAAGTAAGTATGGATCTAATTATGAAGAAACATCGATAAACTCCAAACTCTCTTACGAGCTAACTGGCCTGTACTCCTCAAAAATGTCCAGGAAGAAAATCTTGAAGAGCCAGCAAGAAAGGCTGAAGAATTGTCCAGATTAGACCCCAGAGAGACTAAATTCTATTAGTCATGTTGGACTGGACTGCATTTTTCCCCCTTCTGCTAAAAGAGCAATAAGGAGGCAATTAGTGAAATTCAATGGTGAATTCTGAGGATTAAATAATATGAGAGCATCACTGTTAATTTTCTGATTTTGTTAAGACTGTATGGGTATATATAAGACTGGTCTTGTTTTTAGGAAATATGGCATAAGTATTGAGAGGACAGGGGACATCAGTTTGCAATTTTCCATCTGATGGTTCAGAAAAATGCAACACAAAAGGGGGGTGGACACAGAAGACAGATATAATAAAATGTTAATATCTGGCGATTCTGGGTGAAGAGAATATTGGAATTTTTATACTACTTTTGCAAAATTTCTGTAAGCCTGAAACCATTTCAAAATAAGTGGTAGAAATAATAAGGGGGGAAAATATATCTTTCTCCTTTCCTCCCTCCCTCCCTCACCTTCTTCCCTGCCTCCCGCCTTCCTTCTCTTTCTCTCTCTCTCTCCCCACACAAACACATAGGAACATGTCTGAAAAAAATGTTGTAAGAGTGTTTATATCTAGATGGTTGGATATTACATTTAAAATTAATCTTCTTGCAGAGAAAACAAGAGTGAAAATAAACAAACGGGACTACATCGATCTAAAAAACTTCTGACCAGAAGATACCATCAACAAAATGAAAAGACAACCTACTGAATGGGAGAAAATATTCACAAATTATATATCTGATAAGGGGTTAATACTCCAAAATATATGAAGAATTCATACAACTCAATAGTGAAAAACAAGCAGACTGGTTTAAAAATGGGCAGAGGACCTGAACAGACATTTTCCCAAAGAAGACACATGCCTGGCCAACACATACACGAAAAGATAACCAACATCATTCATCATCAGGGAAATGCAAATCCAAACACAGCGAGAGATCACCTCACACCTGGTAGAATGGCTATTACCAAAAAGACAAGAAGGGACAAATAGTGGCGAAGATGTGGAGAACAGGCAACTCTTGTGCACTGTTGGTGGGAATGTGAATTGGTGCAGCCACTGTAAGAAAACAGTATGGAGTTTCCTCAAAACATGAAAAATAGAACTGACATATGATCTAGCCATTCTACTTCTGGGTATTTATCCAAAGGGAATGAAAACACTAACTCAAAATGGTATCTGCCTATGTTCATTGCAGTATTATTTATAATAGTCAAGACACAGAAGCAACCTAAGTATCCACTGATAGACGAGTGGATAAATAAAATATGGTGTGTGTGTATATGTGTGTATGTGTATATATATGGTATATATGTGTATTTGTGTATATATATACATATATATGTATATGTATATATATACATATATATGTATAATATATATACATATATATGTATATGCATATATATATACACCACAATAGAATATTATACACACACACACACACGAATATTATTTCGCCTTAAAGGGGAAGGAAAACCTGCTATTCGTGGATGGACCTTGAGGGTATCATGCTAAGTGAAATAAGTCAGAGAAAGAAAAATACTATATGTTTTCACTTACATGTGGAATTTGAAAAGAACTGAACCTATAGAAACAGAGAGCAAAATAGTGGTTGCCAGGGGGTGGGTGAAATGGGAACATCTTGGTCAGAGCTCACAAACCTCTGCTTATAAGGTAAGTAAGTTCTGGCCGTGGAATGTAGAGCATGGTTACTATACTTAGCGATAGTCCACGGTACACTTGAAAATTGCTAAGACAGTAGATCTTGTATGTTCTCACCATGACAACAACAACAAAGGCAATTGTGTGAGATGAATGGTGTGCTAACAAACCTAAGTGTGGTAAACATTTTACAGTCTATACTTGTGTCAGATCATCATGTTGTACACCTTAAACTTACAGGATGTTGTATGTCAACTATATCTCAATAAAGCTGGGGGAAAGAAAAGAAAATCAATCTCCTTTATGCTTTTATATTTTGAACATATTCAATCATGGGCATGTATCTATTTTTGGAACATAATGTATATTTGAAAATTTAAAAAGCGCGATCAAGGGCTGTGACTGTTGATGTCATGATGGCACCTTGTCAGTTCAGCTGTCTTGGCCAGATCACCACTCTCCTCGTACATGGTTACACCCATCTGGGCCCTCCCAGCAGCTGTGGTCGTGCCAAAATAGTTCTGAATGGGACTGTGACAGTAAGACAGCTGTAGTCTCAAATGACTTAGAATGTCACATGTTTGTCCCCTGAGGCCACGAGTATATCATGTAACAGAAGGAATTCCGAGAATGGCAACGCGCATACTCTGGTGCAGAAACACCCTGTCATTTTCTGGTGGCCTACGGGTCCCAGAGTGATGAACTTGGACTATGTCCACGTGGTTAAAGTGTCATTGATTTTTTTTTAGCACGAATTGTTATTTATTACAGATTTGCAGAACATGCCCTCTTAATTTTTGTGTGTCTTGGAAAAGTATTCTTTTTCCTTTAGTTAGTTTTAAAAATAAACCTCAAAGCAGCGTTTCTCACAATGTTGGGCATAAATAACAGAGAGCCAGTAAATACTAGTTTGATTAGCTAACTAGTGTTAGCTAAGCGTCAGGTGTGAGGGACAGGCGTGAGTAGAGGGCTCTGCAATCCGGGTTTTAAAGTCTGGATTATGCAATCGATTTGACAGTTTCTGACCCATTTACATAACAGCTTTCCGGTGTCTGCAACTGGGAGGTGACTCTGGTGGGTCACTGAGTTTTCCTCTGCAGCAAAGTGTTAAGACTTCAGGATCTCAGAGGGCAGGTGGCACTCCCACATTCGCCACAACTTCTGGAAAGGGCTTTCGCAGCTAATATGAAAGCAGACATCCTAAATTTTATATCACTCAAAAATCCAGTCCTAACTGATCAAGCTCTTCATATCGCAAAGCTGGGTCTTTTATTTAGTTTGTAATTTTGGAAAGAGAATCACATGTCTAATTGTTCTAAATTCTTCTCATTCCTTTCTGTCATTAGGAGAGAGTATTCCCTAAATTTATTCTCAGAGGCTGCGGCCATTCAAACATGGAGAAAAATTCTTAACCCCTCATTAGAGGAATTTGACATGGAGTTTCTATGACCCCAATTTCTGAGTAACCTCTCTGTTTGACTCCAACAATTTAAAATACACTCTTGGGTTAAATGGCATGCTCTCTGGGAAAATCCAACTGAGTTTCTGATATTTACAAAATATTTAAGAAATCAGGATAAAAGCCTGTACAACTAAACCCTGGACGTTTAAATTTTACTTCCGAAATAAGGGAAGGTATGATAGGACACATGTATTATTCTGTACTGAAATTTGGCATTGTGTTTAGTCTCTTTCCAGAAAATGAATTTAAATCATGATGGGAAATA
Source organism: Lynx canadensis (assembly GCF_007474595.2). Taxonomy (NCBI): domain Eukaryota; kingdom Metazoa; phylum Chordata; class Mammalia; order Carnivora; family Felidae; genus Lynx; species Lynx canadensis. The sequence continues at coordinate 26,052,209 of NC_044306.2, read as the reverse complement.
AAATGTAAAAATGTAGCAAGCCTTAGGATTTTACAATTCAAGTGTGTTTCTGTTGTTTGGGTCATTAATTTTTTCGTGGGTGTTAATTCATCATCACCTTTTAGCAATAGCAAGAGCCAGTCAGTACATGCAGCTAATTAAGGTGGCTTCTATACATACGAATTCATGGAATCCTTACAATGACTTTATGAAGTAGGTACTATTATACATAAATAGACACTGAGAGTCGAGAGCTGAAGGTATACTGCTAATAAGTGGCAGAGAACAGATTCAAAGCCTGAATCCTGACTACAGAATACAAGTTTTTAGCTACTGCATTTTGCTGTGTCTGAATTATTATCAGAGGCAAATTGGAATGCCAAATTCCTTTCCCTCTGCCTCCAGGCACAATTTATGTGTCATTTCCCCTTTTCCTTGCACACTGGTATCTGGCTAATGTTTAACAACCGGCCCTCTGAAGAGCTGGTCTGTAGCATTTGCCAATTTCCAGGGCCAATTTCCAAGTGGCCAATTTCCAATGACCAGCCTGATGTCACTGAACATGGAGTTGGGAAAAGACATGAAGTAGCACCCATTATATAGTATTTATATCATGTAGACGTGCACCCCATTAGATAGTGTTTGTATCCTAGAGCTACAATAGATGTATATAACCTCAAGGGCACAGAAAATAGTAACATGTAATAAAAGAATCAGGAAACAGTAAAAATGTTGAGTGTTTATTACCTTAGCTTAAATACAATGTAGTTAATTGTAAATTTATAAAATCTAATTCTCATTTTAGAATTTAGCAATTGGCTTTCAAGAATCCGTTCTATCAGATAATATATTTTATGGAACTACTTAGTGTAAAATTGGAAGAAGGATGAAAGTAAGGTATTGGGTTACAGTCTCAATGGTGTCTGACTCTGAGCACTCCCCCAGACAAATTTCCGTTTCCAAGACTTTCTTTTCTTTGGGGAGAACAGCCAAGGAATGGGTTTGCCTTCTACCACTGAGATTTTTGGAGTTCTGCTCCGCCACCTGGTGGTTACAATGCGCAATTGCTATTTTCCCCCGTGCTGTCTTGCACTCTTTGCACTCTGGGCTCTTCCTGACTGACTTTCCTTACCCACCAGCATTTTCAGCCATTAATTAGACTTCCAATGGGTAACTTGACTCTCTTAGCTTACAATATCCTACATGAAGGCCTTTAAGATAAATTCTCAGACGTTGGGCTGAAGGGCACTTGACTAACAAATTAGCAGGTTTTTTGTCCTTCACTGAGATTGCCGCTGGAGTAGTGGAGAGTATTGCCAGGCTTGGCTTAGAAATATTAATCAGAATAGTTAATGTTTTGACAAATACCCCAAAGTTCTTGTCACTATTTTCTAGAAGGATTACAGGGTCCTCAGCAAATAGGTGTTCACGCATTCCATTTTGCTAGCTCACGGTTCCAAAAACTAAAGGCACGGCCCTATCCTTCATCCCATTATCCTGCTATTTCCATCAAGGACCTTGTCTCAGTACATTATTTTATTTTATTTTAAATTTTTATTTATTTATTTTGGAGAGAGACAGAGTGTGAGCGGGAGAGGGGCAGACACACACACACACACACACACACACACACAAACACACACACACAGAATCTGGAGCAGGCTCTAGGCTCTGAGCTGTCAGCACAGAGCCCCATGCGGGGCTTGAACCCCCAGACTGTGAGATCATGACCTGAGCCAAAATCAGATGCTTAGCTGACTGAGTCACCCAGGTGTCCCATGATTTTAATATAATAGAAAACATATGTCATCAGAGATGATCGGAGGCTACCTTTTGGTCATGACCATCCCATCGTGGATCTCTTTAGTGTATGCAATTAAGCACCAACCTTATTTGGGGAAGGGGTGTCCCAACCATTCTTTCCATCTTCTTCATGTTTGCATTTTCCACTTAGTATTAATTCATTAATACAGCAAACATCTCTTGAGCATAAACATGTGCCAGCCCCTCGGCTGGGAGAGGTGGATGTAGAGAAGACACAGACCCTGCCCTGAGGACTCACCAGGCTTGTGGTGGAGGCAAAGCAGGGATGTGGGAGCACTGGGCAAAGCAGGATCTGTGGTTGCTAACGACAAGAGCAGAAGGTTCAAAGCAGAGGGTTGGGGCGGGCTTCCCGGAGGAGCGTGAAAACTGACGTTGAAGTCTGTGTCAAATCCCGACAGAGAATATAGGGAAAGGCGAACGGAGGGATGAGATCACAGACTGGGGGAATTTTCAGCAGACCCACAGCGCATGTTGGCTGGAGTCAGAACAGCATGTTGATGAGGCACAAGTAATGAGCGATGACGCTAGAAAGTAGGCGGGGGACAGATCTTGATGGTCTTGATTGCTGTGCAGGAAACGTGGACTTCATCCAGGTGGTAATCAAACATTAGGTAACCTTTCAATGTTTTTAAGCAAAGAAGTAAGAGAGTCAGATCCACGATTCAAGAGTTATCTGTCCAAGCTGTGTGGGCTTTGGGTGCCAAATGTGGGCTTCTTCTCCACCTACGCACACAGGGCATCCAAGCTCCTCACCTGATAAAGAGAAGGACTTGGACGTTTTTAACAAGAGATGAAGAATCTTGCTCACTACTCTTGCCACTTCTGGAAAGCTCTGTTTCATGGAATGAACAACTTTTCACTCATAAAAGAGGGGGAAAAGCTAATTTGAGCAAAAGGGAAACAAGATACTAAAAAAGAAAAAGCTTCCCAATTAAAAAAGGAGGACGAGGAGGAGGCAGAGGAGAGGGGAGGGGAGATGGGAAGAGAAGAATCAGAGATGGACCCATGGGCAGGACGGGCTCCTGACAGCCCCAGTGAGAGATGGCTGGACCTGAACTAGGGCAGTAGGAGTGGATAAAGGAAGTTTGTTGAAGGAGAATTGATGGGTTTTATTGCTGTGGAGTTTGGGGAATTAAACAAATTTCAGGGAGCATTTCTAGGAAGTGAATTGGTGCAACATCACAAAAGACTTAAATGTTCCTACCTATTAATCTAGTAATTTTACTTCTAGGAGTTTATCTCAAAGTAATCACAGGTGAGCATCAGATGTGCGTTATCATGTGCTTATCACAGTATTGATAGAGCAGAAGAAATCAGAGGATATATATGAATTTTGATAGATCCGGAAAAAGAGATAAATATCAGGTTATGTTTCTCAAGAATACTTAATGACACGGTTAAGTGCTTTTTGATAGATACAATCATGTTAAAAAAAATCAGGCTTCACAGCGTATGGTATGATTCCAATTTTGTAAAAACAAAACCAACCCCCCACCCCCCAAAAAAAACCTGTCTATATGTACAGAAAAAAAAGAAAGAAAAGCAAGAAAATATTAACTGTGACTATTTCCGAATGATAAGATTGTGGATTGATTCTTCTTTATACTTTGATTGGGCTTTCCAAAATTACGTACAATTAACCTATATTATTCTAATAAAAAAGTAATAACTTTAAAGTAAAATAAAATATAAAATAAAGTAATAAATATAAATAAAGTAATAAAATATAGAAAGGAAATAATCAAACCTTTGGCCTAAGTTACTTGCAGAAAGTCTTGTCAAATATTTACATTTGAGGGGCGTCTGGCTGGCTCAGTTGGAAAAGCGTGTGATTCTTGATCTCAGGGTTGTGAGTTCGAGCCTCACGTGGGGTGTAGAGATTACTTAAATAAATACTGCTTAAAAATATTTATTTTTTTAATGTTTATTTATTTACTTTTGAGAGAGAGACAGCAGCAGAAGAGCAGAGGGAGGGAATCCCACGTAGGTTCTGCACTGTCAGCACAGAGCCCGATGGAGGGGGTGCTTGGACCCAGCAACTGTGAGATCATGACCTGAGCTGAAGTCAGATGCTCAACTAAGCCACCCAAGCGCCCCTTAAAAAATACTTAGATTTAGGTTTGAATATAGTTTATTACAAAAACATATACAATGACTTTTTCAAAGTTTTATTATTTATTTATTTTGAGAGAGAGAGAGTGTGAGCAGTAGAGGCACAGAGAGAGAGGGCGACAGAGAATCCTAAGCAGGCTCCATACTAGCAGTGCAGAGCCCGACTTGGGGCTCAATCCCACAAACTGTGAGATCATGACCTGAGCCAAAATCAAGAGTCAGTCGCTCAATGGACTGAGCCACCCAGATGCCCCCAGACACTGACTTAGAAAAAAAAAAATGATGTAAAAATTCAGGATCAATAAAAAAAGAATATCCCTTTTTTTAATTATGAAGTTCAACGGAGTTGGTGTGATTAAACTTTATTTTTTTTTTAATTTTTTTTTTCAACCTTTATTTATTTTTGGGACAGAGAGAGACAGAGCATGAACGGGGGAGGGGCAGAGAGAGAGGGAGACACAGAATCGGAAACAGGCTCCAGGCTCTGAGCCATCAGCCCAGAGCCTGATGCGGGGCTCGAACTCACAGACCGCGAGATGGTGACCTGGCTGAAGTCGGACGCTTAACCGACTGCGCCACCCAGGCGCCCCTGATTAAACTTTAAATTAACTTATGAGCTTCAGGTAGTTAGGGCAAAAAGAAAAAAACAGAGTCAGCACATTTTCATTGCAATGTGTTGCATCTCATACCAGACCAGCAAGGTTAATAACTATATTTCTAAGCACTGCTTTCTAAATTACATTCCTTAATGAGGCTTATAATGTAGGAGACTGGGTGATAGAGACTTCAATGTGCACTATGACAATGTAATAAACTGACGTAATAGTGTGACTTATGCAAATCCTAAGACATAGGATGAAATTCAGTAAAGGCGGCCGTAGGCAAAAGATATAGCTAAGGATATACCCTCTGATGCTTCAGCAAGATGCGAAATAATAGATTGCCGAGAGAATATTTCTCCCGCTTTACTGTGCTTAAGAAACACAGGGCTCGCTCCTTAAATAAAAACAGCTTCCTAGGTCTCTCTTCCTAAAGACTCCAGTTCAGTTGACCTGGAGCGGAGTCTAGAAATCCTTACATTAAACATAATAAATAAACGCCCAGGCCATATCGGAGGCAGATGATCCAGGAAGCTTATTTGGAGACGAATAGACCCTAGGGAGGGAAGGGGACTGTTGCCAAGCCCTTTGTGCACCTTGCCTAACTGGCGCTTCTCTTAGCAGCCTGTACTCTTAGTAAGATCCTCTAGCACCAGGGTTCCGAATCAGTAGTCTTCAAACAGAGGTATAGATAGCTCTGAGCTTGCGCGGGAACTTTACAAGAGTTTCTTGCAAGACGTCTTCAGACACTTGTTTACAGATAAGTCGCTTCCCTTTGTGCTAAAATCCTTCCCTTTGTCTAAAATTAAAGGTGTGACGCCACCAGGGGGCGCCTCTTCCCAACACGCCCTGCCCTTCCCACCCGCTCTGCTTCCACACCCCGCCCACCCCCAAGCCCATTCTGCCCTGCAGCGCGAAAGCCTCTGCGGTAACTAGTTTTATATATTGGTGTCTGCTGGACTGTAATGTCAGGGTAACAAGTGCTTTTGCAAGTCAGGAGCAGAATGAAAGAGCTGATTTGTCAGCTGACAGAAGATTGGAAATGAAGACATGATCGATCAGGGTGCAGTTCCTGGTGTAGAGGAATCGTTGCAGAGGAATTTTAAGAGGTGGATGTAACAACACAGCTACCATTTCCACTTATTTACGTATGTCAATGACCTTTCTCTTCGTTTCAGTCTTTTTTTTTTTTTTTTACAGGAAGTTAGCAATAAAAGAGCCCCATTCACGTAATGAAATGATGTACTTCTAATGCGTCTTCACTTCTTATGCTGAATATTTATCACAATTTGAAAGATCCTGAAAGATGTTGCTTTGATTAAAATTATGTACCACTAGTTGTAAAGGTAATCAATCCAAAGGAAGAAAATTGTAACAGAGTTCTATGATGATTGGAAACAAACAAAAAAAAATTCAAATTTCTATTGAGATACATATGCCTTTGCGGCCAAGAAATATGAAGCATGGCTGAAAAAAAAGAGTTCCGAGCTTAAAAAAGTGTTGCCAGAGGAGACGATTCTGGTAGAAATGAAATGGAGACAAGGAGGAAAAGAAATAATGTCAAATGTCTTACTGTGAAAGGAGCTCATGCATATTTAAAATGGATCGTGGTGGTTATTAAATCTCCAGACTGTTTGGATTGTTGAATATATTAGAAGGACTGCTAGTTTTGTTTCTAAATGTCAGCATTTACAAATACATCAGAAATGACATCTTTTGTAGTGATTTAAGTGTGATGAAGAAGTCTCTATATCAGCTTAACCATGTGCAAGGTGTGTAGTTTTTTTTACCGATTCTGTTTTACAAGTAAAAGTTTGACGTCATTCTTCATTTTTGAGAGAGAGAGAAAGAGAGAGCAGGGTAGGGGCAGAGAGAAGGAGAGAGAGAGAATCTTCAGCAGGCTCCCCACCCAACACAGAGCCTGATGTGGGGCTTGATCTCACAACCCTGAGATCATGAACTGAGCAGAAATCAAAAGTCAGACGCTTAACTGACTGACCCACCCAGGCACCCCTTGAGGTCACTGTTTGAATGATGCACGCTGCCATAGAGTCTCTCTATGTGAGGGGGCTTGGCTACAGCCTGAGAGTGAGTGGGGCATGTGTTGAAAAGCTGCATTTATTTGCATAAGCATTTTGTTTTTATACTGCACAGTACAGATCATCAAAAAATAGCAAAGCTTTCTAATAGCTGCTTTTATTCTTTAAAAAAAATTTTTTTAATGTTTATTTTTGAGAGAGAGAGAGAGACAGAGTGTGGGCAGGGGAGGGGTGGAGAGAGAGGGAGACACAGAATCTGAAGCAGGCTCCAGGCTCCGAGCTGTCAGCACAGAGCCCGATGTGGAGCTCAAACCCACAAACTGTGAGATGAACCTGAGCTGAAGTCGAACACTTAACAGACTGAGCCACCCAGGCGCCCCTAGCTGCTTTTATTCTCATTCACGTCGTAAACAAATGGTTGAAAAAGCATCAGTTGTCCATATCCTGAGAATAGCATTCATGTTTTTATTGTGGATTTGTGGGCACTGGAAATTGAGGAGCGGTGCTATGGGAATTTTTCTCATGAACCTTCTATGGACTTATTCCAGCAAGTGAACATATGCTTGATGGGGCTCGAAGCCTTCTCACTATATCCAGGAGCCTGCTTGGGATTCTCTCTCTCTCTCTCTCTCTCTCTCTCTCTCTGCCCCTCCCCTGCTCATGCTAAGTAAATAAACTTTTAAAAATTCTGATTTTATTTTTTTAATTTTTTAACATTTATTTATTTTGAGACAGAGACAGCATGAACAGGGGAGGGTCAGAGAAAGAGGGAGACACAGAATCTGAAACAGGCTCCAGGCTCTGAGCTGTCAGCACAGAGCCCGACGCGGGGCTCACGGACCGTGAGATCATGACCTGAGCCGAAGTCGGACGCTTAACCAACTGAGCCACCCAGGCACCCCTAAAAATTCTGATTTTAAATAGTTTGTTAGGTTTTCAATTCTTCTCACACTCCTTCCTCTGCTTTGTGAAGGCCATGTCCTTATTTTTTCAATTTCTGAATTCCTTTTGGTTTGAAACATGCACCCAAGAGGGCAGTACATGCTAGCAGATGGGATCGTACTGCCCCACCGTTTCTCAGAATTATGCCTCACCATAAGCTGAAAAGATGCGAGGCACATCGGATTTTACTGGAAAATGGTATTAACCGGTACCGTAATAGAAGCTGAACGCTTTAAAAAATCCTCTGGTTCTCCCCCCGCACCCCAGTGTGCCTCCTTTACTTCCCACATGGAGCGCTTCACTTCTGGTCACCAAATGTGTGGGTCCTTTCCCCCCACACGAAGCACACACCAGCTGGGCATCCGACGATTTAACTCAGTTCTAACACCACCTGCCAGGAAACAGTGTCAGACCCCACAGGCTAATGCTGACTGCCTCCTCCGTCAGACGCCAATCACGGGGAGCAGGCCCCCATACTCGCAACTTCTGTCTAACTTAGCTACAAATTGGAGGTTCCCATGACCCCCTTCTCAGGTCCGATTAATTTGCCAAACCAGTGCCCAGAGCTCAGGGAAACGCTTGCTTCTGCTCACCAGGTTATTGAAGGATATGATTAAGGACACAGACGGACGCCCAAATGAAGAGATACATAGAATGGTGTCTGGAAGGGTCCCGGGCGCAAGAACCCGTCTCCATGGAGTTGGGGTCACCCTCCCAGTAGGTGGATGTGTTTACCGATCTGGAAGCTCCTTGCAACTCATACTTTTGGGATGTTTACGGAAACTTCATCGCACAAGCATAATTAATCATTCACTGAGCTTTCAGCCCGTCTCCTTCCTCAAGAGAATGGGGGGCGGGGCTGACAATCCCAAGCATCTAATCAGGGCTCGGTCTTTCTGGTGACCAGCCCCCAGCCAGGAGCCATTAGAACAAAGACACTCCCTTCATCCGGGAAGTCACGAGGGTTTCAGGACCTTTGTACCAGAAACCAGCGGCAGAGACCAATATATGTTTTCTATTATCTCGCGGGGACTTAAAGTCCTAACTGACCAAAACTTCATAGAAACAATTATGCCCCGTTGTATTTGGTAAGATATTCAACATCTTTGCATAGCACATTAAAAAAAAAAACAAAACAGCTTGCTTTGTGGTCAGTGAAAGCCATGATTACAGGACAAATGATTTCTGATTGTGCCCAGCAGTGTGCGAGAGCCACAGTGCCAAGGGCTTCCTCTGCTCTGCCTGATGCCTGTGGGCTGCAGAGCCTTCAGCCAGTACTGAAAAAGCAATAGAGCCAAATCAGAAGAGCACAAAATGAAGGAACCACAAGAAAAACTTATCTGGAATTTCCACGACTCAAAGGCAGTCCCCGTGAAAACTTTATCCTATTTTCTTCTAGTCTATTCTTCCATAGTTTTGACTGACTATCTGAGACCGTGGACCATATGGATGTGTGATGGTGGTCTCAAGTCCACACCGTTTGAGAACCAGCCGGGGAACGGATGGAATCAGAGCAGGGGCAGATGGTGGGCAGCTAGGCCTCCTGGGGCAACGGAGAGAAGCAGGCGGAGCCGTTACCGAGGGCCCTCTAGGGACGGCCTCTACCTGCGGCCTGGAACGGGATGCAGCCTTGTGGCTATGGAGCCAGGGTAGGAACAAGGGAAGATCAATGTTATACGTATTTCTTCAAATGGAAGCACATAGATTACCAGTGCGTATTTATGACAGGTTGGTGATGCTAACCTCTGTGTGAGACGGAAGGGATTCTGCAAAGACTTAGTTATCTTCTCAACCCTCACAGAGTCGCCTGGACAGAGTGATGCCAGTCCTTTCAGCTGGAAGTCAAGGGCCAGGACAAACCTCTCAAGACCTCTTACCTGCTCCCTCGGGGAGTAACTACATTTCTGATAATTTCTTTCTTTTGGGTTAATTAAATTGGGATATACAGCAGGTGTATGGCTGTGTACATGTGTGTGTATAAGATGTCACATCCTACAGACCTGTAACTGTCCTCTAACACTACAGCATTATAGCATGAACACTCTCCCAGGTCACATGAATACACAATATTCTATTTCATGGTTATGCCATCCTTTCTCCAATATAGTATTATATATATTAAGTTTCTATCTTGTTGTTGTTATTATTATTATTATTATTATTATTATTATATAGTGCCCCATGTTTCAACATTTAGAAAGTATTTCTACAGATCTCATTCATTTGTTCTTTATTGATATCTACTATGTATAAGTCACCAGCCTGGGTAATTTAGAGGATCCAAACATGATTAGACACTGGCCCAGAATTTATGATTTACAGAAGAATGAGTACCCCATGGATGGAATCAACTCCTTTGATTTCATGGCTTCACAAGGACGCTGTGAGTTGGGCAAGGCAGATGTCACTTCTCCATTGTTTTGGTAGGTGGGAACCTTCGAAGAGGTTCCCTGAGGTAACACAGAAGGTGCCTTTAGCCTCAAACTTGATTGTTTGGCTGGGTCTTGATTTCTGCGTTGAAAGAATCACTTTCATTCAGATTTTTTTTTTTTAAGTTTAGTTATTGATTTTGAGAGAGAAAGAAGGAGGCAGAGAGAGAGGGAGAGAGAGAGAGAATCCCAAGTCGGCTCCACACCATCAGTACAGAGCCCGACGTGGGGCTTGAACTCTCAAACCGTGAGATCATGACCTGAGCCAAAATCAAGAGTTGGACACTTAACTGACTGAGCCACCCAGGCACCCCCTTTCATTTAGAATTTTAAAGTCTTTGTTCCATTATTTTCTTACTGTCAGGGTTGCCATTCAGAAGTCTGACACCATCTGGATTCCTGTTTTTTATTGTATATAGTTCTAGAAATGTTTAGATTTTTTTCATCTCCCTTTCTGAAGTTAATGGACTATGTGTCGTATGTTGTGAGTCTTTATTTATAATCATAGGCACTCGGTGGGTCTAGAATCTGGAGAACTGTGTCTTTAGCATGGGGAAGTTTTCTTCTGTTTGTCTTTGACAACACTCTCTGCACTATTTTCTCCCTTCCCTCTTGGAATTCTGATTATTTGGCCATTGCGCCTCTTGTGATGATCCTCTGATTCATTTACTTCTCACCTCCTCTTGTCTTTTAAAAGAACCATCTGAGAGATTTATTTTTGACACGTTTACCAATTCTTTAAAAATATTGGCTATCAGATTTTTAATTTCCAAGGCTTTTCTTGTTCTTTGAGCTTTTCAAAGATTTATATTCACCCTGTTTCATAGATGCCACATTGACTTATTTCTCTGAGCATATTCATTTCCATGGAATTTTCTTTAGAGTCTGAGTCTAGAGTTCTCTCTTATCCAGCAAGAGAGCAGATGCAGAATTGAATATGAGAGAGTCTAATATCCGTAAGGAGAAAAGAGCCTTGAACAGGGGTTTCATCTCTGTATGTATGTATGTATGTTTGTATGTATTTATATTTATTTTTGAGACAGAGAGAGACAGAGCATGAGTAGGGGAAGGGCAGAGAGAGAGGGAGACACAGAATCTGAAGCAGACTTCAGGCTCTGAGCTGTCAGCACAGAGCTGGATGCAAGGCTCAAACCCATGAACCGCAAGATCATGACCTGAGCTGAAGTCAGACGCTAACCAACTGAGCCCCCAGGCGCCCCTTGTCTCCTTATTTATTGAGCTCACAAGATATTACCCATGTGGCGAACATGAAGAAAACAAGATCTACACACATGAACAGGGAGAAAACAATCAGACAGTAATGATCAACTTGAATGTGTAAGAAGCAAAGGGTCTAGGGGGCAAGTAGAGTTTGTGATCAGAGTTCAATAGGATATCAGCGTCAGTGGAAAGTAATTTCCTGCAGGTGATATAACAAGTCACTCGTGAGCCCATTACAATATCTCGCTAACCTCGGGCACTTCCCCGCTGTGGTGGCTTTCCACCCTAAGCTTTTTTCTACCCCATTTATGTAAGTAGAACCTACTTCACACACACTGTCTCTGTTTCTTCTAAATTTCTGGTTTCCATTTGTTTATTCTGGTCTTTTTCACTTTACTTTTACATTTGTTTTAGTTCTTTTCCTCAAATACCTGGCAAGTGGTGCCTGGCCATTAATGAGAGCTGATTAGAAGTTGTGTGTCTTCTGAGCTTAGTGTCTGGTAGGCTTTACTGCAGCTTGGCTGGAAAGGGACCTCACTGCTGTACTGCTTTACTGGGTGACATCTCAATGTTCACACCTCCCCGAGGAGGATGCATGTCCCCCACTTCCTGCCAGGAGGGTACAAGTCTGGGAGCCGATGTTACGGAGCATGGAAGAGAAAGGGGTCAGGTGGGGTGGCTCCTGGCTCAATTTGCAGACTTTCACTTACTCCTGTTTTTAATCTGGCATCTCATTCCACCCATCGGAGGGACCTTGATTATCATCTCTAAAAAAAAACTTGCAGCTGTTCTTAGGGTTTCTTGATAACTTATTCAGATACCAATCTAAGCCTGACTGTGATGCTGGACTTTATTTCCTCAATCCTGTTTATTTCCAGTACAGGTGAGCATCAGAGGGAAAGCTGCTGATTCCGCGGCTCTACATCAGGAAGCGGTTCCTGCTCAATTACTATTTACACTCAGAGCTATAGATATTTTAGTCATGAGATACAAGAAAAAGAGGCAATAAAATAAATGAACATCTTACCGACCGACAAGTGTTCAAACACGTGTCAGTGTAAACTGTCAACAGCAATTATTCATGTAATGGATGAAACTGAAAAGTCTCACATCACAAGAAAGACACATTTGTTTAGAAATCTTTTTCAGCGACATAATATCCAGCACTGGCAGATATAACTAGCCTAGCGTTTCCTGGCTATTGAAATGAAAGTTTGCAATGATGCCACCACTCATGGCTGGATAACCTCCCCTTTTTAAAAAAATTTTTAATGTTTATTTATTTCTGAGACAGAGACAGAGCTTGAGCAGGGGAGGGGCAGAGAGAGAGGGAGACATAGAATCTGAAACAGGCTCCAGACTCTGGGCTGTCAGCACAGAGCCCGATGCGGGGCTTGAACTCATGAACTACTGTGAAATCATGACTTGAACCAAAGTCGGACACTCAACCGACTGAGTCACCCAGGTGCCCCAAACCTTGCATCCTTTTTATAATACAGATGATTTTTCAAGTTGGGTATTTCTGCAGCAATTACACCAAGTCTTTTGTGTTTCTAGGATCAGCCTTAGCTTGTGCGGCGATGAGATACCTTTCCTCAAGTCCTTGCTAAAGCGTGGAATTCATCTGATGGTAGATCAGGTTTTGCATCCCACAATAACAGCTAAAGCCTGAAGAGCAAAACTCCTGAGCTGCTGTCGGCTCCTTCGTCCTCTGTCCTCGGGACAAAAGCCCTTCAACAAGCTCCCTGCTGATGGTTCCAGAAAGCCCGGCCTCTTTAACCCGGTCAGCAGTCGGACCCTGACTTGAGCAGCCGAATCAGAGCCCAGGCCATACTTGCTCCGCTGGTCATGCAGGTCTGAGAGCTCATTCTCTGACCCTAAGCCCAGCCACATCTATTTCCTGTTGCTCCCCAAGACTGAGTTCTTCACGAAGCTATCTAAGTCCTTTTTGGCCCTTGGGGACGGTGGGGTCAGGACTCTTGTTTAGTTGGGCTCCTCTGAGGAGTAGACACCAAAATAGAATTCTGTGAGCAAGGGATTTACTGGGGGTACACTGTGAGGGGCAGACCAGGAGCCTGCAGACCAGAGGCCCTGACTCTGGGACCAGAGTCAAGGTGGCAGTGCTGGTGTCCACATTAGCACCTTCTGCTGAGTCTCATTGCGACTGGGCTCTGAACTTCTGTGCTTCCCAGCACCTGGAACATAGCCATATCCATCTCGTTTCCCATGGAAAGATCTGCAGCTGATCTTACTTCAGCCTTTCTCTGCCTCAAGGCCTCTCTGGGCCACTGTGATGCCCATCAGTGCCACCATGGGGCAGGGGGACCCCAGGGGAGCTGTCTCAGCTGCCCTCACGGTGACTGCATGCTGGCTGCAGCCTCTCCTCATCTGGGGGAAGGAATCCCGGGGTCCTGCTGTTTCCCAGGATCCATCCAGGAGGAAAGATACAGGCAACTTCTGCTGTTAGCTCCTCTGGAGGTTTTGTTATCCCATGCCCCACAGGTCAGGTGGGGACGTGAGAGGCGGACCTAGAACCTCATTCTCTGGGCCACCGTGCAACATTTTCATGTTTGCCTCCATTCTGCTTCTCTCTGTCTTGCTAAGGGGATCATCTCTTCTGGGGTAGAAAATTGGGTCAGCAGTATTCTTCTAAAATCTATCACTACAGAATGGGACAAGATATTTGCAAATGGCATAAAGGGTTAGTATCCAAGATCTATAAAAAACTTATCAAACTCCACACCCAAAAAACCAATAATTCAGTGAAGAAGTGGGCAAAAGACACGAATAGACACTTCTCCAAAGAAGGCATCCAGATGGCCCACCGACATGAAAAACTGCTCCACATCACTCATCATCAGAGAAACACAAATCAAAACCACAATGAGATACCACCTCACACCTGTCAGAATGGCTAACATGAACAACTCAGGCTACAACAGATGTTGGCGAGGATACGGAGAAAGGGGGACCCTTTTTCACGTCTGGTGGGAAAGCAAACTGGTGCAGCTGCTCTGGAAAACAGTATGGAGGTTCCTCAAAAAATTAAAAATAGAACTACCCTACGACCCAGCAATTGCACTACTAGGTATTTATCCAAAGGGTACAGGCATGCTGATTCAAAGGGGCACACGCACCCCCATGTTTATAACAGCACTATCGACAACAGCCCAAGTATGGAAAGAGCCCAAATATCCATTGACTGATGAATGGATAAAGAAGATGTGGTGTGTATATACAACCGAGTATTACTTGATCAAAAAGAATGAAATCTTGCCATTTGCAACAACATGCATGGAACTAGAGTGTGTTCTCAGCGAAATCAGTCAGAGAAAGACAAATATCATGTGATTTCACTCATATGTGAATTTGAGAAACTCAACAGATGAATATAGGGAAGGGAAGGGAAGGAAAAATAAGATAAAAACAGAGAGGGAGGCAAACCATAAGAGACTCTTAAGTACAAGAGAACAAACTGAGGGCTGCTGGAGGGGTGTTGGGTGGGGGAGAAGGGCTAAAGGGGTGATGGGCATTAAGGAGGGCGCTTTGTAGAATGAGCACTGTTTGTTATATGTAATAGATGCATCACTAAATTTTATTCCTGAAATTATTATTACACCATATGTTAACTGACTTGGATTTAAATTAAAAAAAAATTAAAAACTAAAAAATTAAAGAAAATAAAGTATTCCATATTTAGAAAAAAATGAAAATAAAAATAAACCTATAGACACACCTAGAAAACCGATTGGAGGATTAACACAACAATCTGCACAACCTGAACCACAAAATTTAGCAGGTATGTGGTGCAGAGAGGTGAACTTGGGGAGCAAGAAGGAGCAGGAAGGGAGGTGCTTTTGCAAGCAGAGAGAGGACAGAGACCAGGGGGGAGGGAATACGGGAAAAGCACCCCTTCCCAAAAGCAGCTGGAGAAAATGTAGAAAATTAGAAACAGCCACAGGTGCTAAACTAAAAAGGGAGAAAGGAGAAAGGAGAGGGTTTAAATTCCATTAAGACTATAAGCAAAGGGAACGCAAAGGCTGCAGCTCTGCAGCTCGATACCTGGCGGTGCTCTGGTGGGAAGGACGAATCCCCAGGAACAGAGTGGGGTCCGGGAGGTTCTCGGGCCACACGGGGAAAAGCGGTTCCACTGCTGGAAGGACACTTGGTAAAGACCGTTGAAGCCACCGGGTCCCAGCAGACCCCGGAAGGCGGCCACATTCGCTGGTGCTGGAACAAGGTCTTTAAGGGTAAAGTCTGGTGCCAGGTGTGTGTTGTGATTTTCCATCATCCCTGAAACGCTGCAGCAACACTGTCTTGCAAACATTTTCTGGGACGGGCTGGCACCTGGCCAGTCTCGGGGTACCAGCAGCAGCAGGGTCCAGCAAGTGTTCCTGGGTGCAGCTGATATTCGGCCATTGCTCATTCGGCCATTGCTCGGTGAGACCCTCCCGCAGAGGGGTGGAACGGGTCAAAGCCGCAGTCCTTCGGAAGTAAGGGGCCGGGGAAAACAGCCGCATCTGAGGCAAAACTCAGGAGAGAGGTACTGCCTGGGGCCTGGTCACGGAGAGTGGAACAGCGGGGAGTGGATGAAAGCTGAAGACAGAGGATGGGTGCGCGAATGCTGATCCGGGAGAACAGACTGCGTAGCTGGGTGGTGCCATTTTCCACCGCTCCCGTGCATGCGCATACGCGCATACGCACCTACGCACTTACGCACCTACGAGCATGGAAACACTCCACCCCAGTAGGCTAGCAGCGCCATCTAGTGGAGAGCGGAGCCATTACACTGAGCCCCGCCCAACTGGGCCAACTTCCCTCTTCAAGAACACAAATCTCACCACCTGCTTCTAGGGGAAAACCAAGCAATTTCAGTCCTACTTCAATCTGTTAGCAGGTCCATCTATTCAATTTTCTTCCTTTTTTTTTTCTTTTTCTCTTTTACACTTTTCTTTTTCTTAAATACCGAAAGAGAAAAAATTCATTTTTATTTTCAATTTTTATTAAAAACAGTTTTCTTTCATTTTTATCACTATATTTTTTACTTTTGTGTAATTTTTTTCAAATTCTATTTTACTTCCATCATTTTATTTTAGTCTACTTCAGTGTATTCACCTTTTCAAATTTTCAAACAATTTCCTTTTTTCTTTCTCTTTCTTTTTTTCTCTTTTTTTCTTTTTCTTGAATGCAGAAAGAGAAAAACTTCATTTTTATTTCAATTTCTATTTAAAATATTTTTATTTAATTTTTACTATATTTTTTGCTTTTATGTAAATTTTTTCAAATTCTATTTTATTTCCATCATTTTATTTTAGTCTACTACAGTGTATTCACTTTTTCAAATTTTCAAACGATTCTTTTTTTTCTCTTTTTCATTTGTTTTCTTTTTCCTTAAATACAGAAAAAGAAAAAAATCATATTTGTTTTTACTTTTCATTAAAAATATTTGTCTTTAATTTTTCTCTACTATATTCTTTACTTTTGTGTATATTTTTTCAAATTCTATTTTACCCATCATCTCATTTTAGTCTACTTCAGTGTATTCATTTTTTCAAATTCTCAAACAATATCCTTTTTTTTCTCCCCACCCTTTTTTCCCTCTAATCTGTCAAACCACTTTCAACACCCAGACCAAAACATACCTAGATTCTAGCATCATCTATTGAGTTTTTGTGTGTGGGTGTGTTTTTAATTCTTAATTTTAATATTTTTTAACTTCAATTTTTTTAATTTCAATTTTTTTTTATTTCAATTTTTCGGGGCACCTGGGTGGCTCAGTTGGTTAGGCGACAAGCTTCAGCTCAGGTCATGATCTCACAGTTTGTGAGTTCAAGCCCCATGTCGGGCTCTGTGCCGACAGCTCAGAGCCTGGAGCCTGCTTCCAATTCTGTGTCTCCTCCTCTCTCTGCCCCCTGCCCTGCTCACACTGTGTGTCTCTCTGTCTCTCAATAATAAATAAATGTTAAAAAATTAATTTCAATTTTTCTACCTCATTAATTCCTTTCTCCCTTCAAAATGACAAAACAAAGCAATTCACCCCAAAAGAAAGAGCATGAAGAAACGACAGCCAGGGATTTAACCAACACAGATACAAGCAAGATGTCTGAACCAGAATTTAAAATCATGACAATAAGAATACTAGCTGGAGTCAAAAATAGATTAGAATCCCTTTCTGCAGAGACAAAAGAAGTAAAAAAATAGCCATAATGAAATAAAAAATGCTGTACCTGAGCTGCAATCACAGATATATGCTGCAGCAGCAAGGATGGATGAGGCAGAACAGAGAATCAGTGAAATAGAGGACAAACTTATAGAGAATAATGAAGCAGAAAAAAAGAGGGAGATTAAGGCAAAAAAGCACGATTTAAGACTAAGAGAAATCAGTGACTCTAAAAAGGAACAACATCAGAATCATAGAGGTCCCAGAAGAGGAAGAGAGAGAAATAGGGATAGAAGGGTTATATGAGCAAATCATAGCAGAAAACTTTCCTAACCTGGGGAAAGACACAGACATCAAAATCCAGGAAGCACAGAGGACCCCCATTAGATTCAACAAAAACCGACCATCAACAAGGCATATATATCATAGTCAAATTCACAAAATACTCAGGCAAGGAGAGAATCATGAAAGCAGCAGGGGAAAAAAAGTCCTTAACCTACAAGGGAAGACAGATCAGGTTTGCAGCAGACCTATCCACAGAAACTTGGCAGGCCAGAAAGGAGTGGCAGGATATATTCAATGTGCTGAATCAGAAAAATATGCAGCCAAGAATTCTTTATCCAGCAGGCCTGTCATTCAAAATAGGAGAGATAAAAAGTTTCCCAGAAAAACAAAAATTAAAGGAGGTTGTGACTACTAAACCAGCCCTGCAAGAAATTTTAAGGGGGACTCTCTGAGGGGAGAAAAGATGAATATACATATATAAATACCAAAAACAACAAAGATTAGAAAGGACCAGAGAACACCACCAGAACTCCAACTCTACAAGCATCATAATGGCAATGAATTCATACCTTTCAGTACTCACTCTAAACGTCAGTGGACTCAATGGTACAATCAAAAGACATGGGGTAAGAGAATGGATAAGAAAACAAGATGCATCTATATGCTGTTTACAAGAGACCCACTTTAGACCTAAAGACACCTTCAGATTGAAAATAAAGGGATGGAGAACCATCTATCATGCTGATGGTCAACAGAGGAAAGCTGGAGTAGCCATACTTACATCAGACAATCTAGACTTTAAAATAAAGACTGTATCAAGAGATGCAGAAGGGCATTATATCATAATCAAGGGTCTATCCACCAACAAGACCTAACAATTGTAAACATTTATGCGCCAAATGTGGGAGCACCCAAATATATAAATCAATTAATCACAAACATAAAGAAACTCATCAATCGTAATATCATAATAGTAGGAGACTTCAACACCCCATTCACAGCAATGGACAGATCATCTAATCAAAAAATCAACAAAGAAACAATGGGTTTGAATGACACACTGGACCAGATGGACTTCACAGATATATTCAGAACATTTCATCCTAAAGCAGAAGAATATACATTCTTCTCCAGTGCACATGGAACGTTCTCCAGAATAGACCATATACTGGGACACAAATCAGCCCTCAGCAAGTTCAAAAAGATTGAGATCATACCGTGCATATTTTCAGACCACAACGCTATGAAACTCGAAATCAACCAAAAGAAAAAATTTGAAAAGGTAACAAATACTTGGAGACTGAAGCACATCCTACTAAAGAATGAATGGGCTAACCAAGCAATTAAAGAGGAAAAAAAAAGTATATGAAAGTCAATGAAAATGATAACACCACAACACAAAACCTCTGGGATGCAGCAAAGGCGGTCATAAGAGGAAAATATATAGCAATCCAGGCCTTCCTAAAGAAGGAAGAAAGATCTCGGATACACAACCTAACCTTACGCCTTAAGGAGCCGGAAACAGAACAGCAAATAAAACCCCAAACCAGCAGAAGACAGGAAATGATAAGGATTAGAGCAGAAGTTAATGCTATCGAAACCAAAACAAACAAACAAACAAGCAAACAAAAAAACCAAAAACCAAAAAACAACAACAACAAAAAAAAAAACAAAAAAACAGAACAGATCAATGAAACCAGAAGCTGGTTCTTTGAAAGAATTAACAAAATTGATAAAGCACTAGCCAGTTTAATCAAAAAGAAAAAGGAAAGGACCCAAAGAAATAAAATCAAGAATGAAAGAGGAGAGATCACAACCAACACAGCAGAAATAAAAACAATAATAAGAGAATATTATGAGCAATTATATGCCAATAAAATGGGTAATCTGGAAGAAATGGACAAATTCCTGGAAACATATACACTACCAAAACTGAAACAGGAAGAAATAGAAAATTTGAACAGACCCATACTGGTAAGGAAATCAAATTAGTAATCAAAAATCTGCCAAAAAACTAGAGTCCAGGGCCAGATGGCTTTCCAGGGGAATTCTACCAAACATTTAAGAAAGAGTTAACACCTATTCT
The DNA here is from genome assembly GCF_007474595.2 of Lynx canadensis. NCBI lineage: Eukaryota > Metazoa > Chordata > Mammalia > Carnivora > Felidae > Lynx > Lynx canadensis. Next base: position 26,032,533 of record NC_044306.2, on the reverse strand, counting down.
CTTGAAACTGTACCAAAAAATAGAAACAGAAGGAAAACTTCCAAACTCTTTCTATGAAGCCAGCATTACCTTGATTCCAAAACCAGACAGAGACCCCACTAAAAAGGAGAACGATAGACCAATTTCCCTGATGAACATGGATGCAAAAATCCTCAACAAGATATTTGCCAACCAGATCCAACAATACATTAAAAAAATTATTCACCACGACCAAGTGGGATTTACACCTGGGATGCAGGGCTGGTTCAATATCTGCAAAATAATTAATGTGATTCATCATAAAATAAAGGAAAAGAACCACATGATCCTCTCAACAGATGCAGAGAAAGCATTTGACAAAATACAGCATCCTTTCTTGATAAAAACCCTCAAGAAAGTAGGGATAGAAGGAGCATACCTCGAGATCATAAAAGCCATATATGAACGACCCAGTGCTAATATCATCTTCAACGGGGAAAAACTGAGAGCTTTCCCCCTAAGGTCAGGAACGAGACAGGGATGTCCACTCTCGCCACTGTTATTCAACAGTATTGGAAGTCTTAGCCTCTGCAATCAGACAACACAAAGAAATAAAAGGCATCCAAATTGGCCAGGAGGAGGTCACACTTTGACTCTTAGCAGATGACATGATACTCTATAAGGAAAACCCAAAAGATTCCACCAAAAAACTGCTAGAATTGATTCATGAATTCAGCAAAGTTGCAGGATATAAAATCAACGCACAGAAATCGGTTGCCTTCCTATACACCAACAATGAAATGACAAAGAGAAATCAAGGAATCAGTCCCATTCACAGTTGCACAAAAAAAACTTAAAATACCTAGGAATAAATCTAACCAAAGAGGTGAAAAATCTATACACTGAAAACTATAGAAAGCTTATGAAAGTAATTGAAGAAGACACAAAAAAAATGGAAAATGATTCCATGCTCCTGCATAGGAAGAACAAATATTGTTAAAATGTCGGTACTACCCAAAGCAATCTACATATTCAACGCGATCCCTATCAAAATAACACCAGCATTCTTCACAGAGCTAGAACAAATAATCCTAAAATTCGTATGGAACCAGAAAAGACCCCAAATAGCCAAAGCAATCTTGAAAAAGAAAACCAAAGCAGGAGGCATCACAATCCCGGACTTCAAGCTATACTACAAAGAATCATCAAGACAGTATGGTACTGGCAAAAGAACAGACACTCAGATCAATGGAACAGAATAGAGAACCCAGAAATGGACCCACAAACCTATGGCCAACTAATCTTTGACCAAACAGGAAAGAATATCCAATGGAATAAAGACAGTCTCTTCAGCAAGTGGTTCTGGGAAAACTGGACAGCAACATGCCGAAGAATGAACCTGGACCACTTGCTTACCCCATACACAAAAATAAACTCAAAATGGATGAAAGACCTCAATGTAAGACAGGAAGCCATCAAAATCCTCAAGGAGAAAGCAGGCAAAAACCTCTTTGATCTTGGCCACAGCAACTTCTTACTCAACACGTCTCTGGAGGCAAGGGAAACAAAAGCAAAAATGAACTACTGGGACCTCATCAAAATAAAAAGCTTCTGCAGAGCGAAGGAAACAATCAGCAAAACTAAAAGGCAACCGACAGAATGGGAGGAGATATTTGCAAATGACATATCAGATAAAGGGTTAGTATCCAAAATCTATAAAGAACTCATCAAACTCAACACCCAAAAAACCAATAATCCAGTGAAGAAATGGGCAAAAGACATGAATAGACACTACTCTAAAGAAGACATCCAGATGGCCAACTGACACATGAAAAAATGCTCAACATCACTCATCATTAGGGAAATACAAATCAAAACCACCATGAGATATCACCTTACCCCTGTCAGAATGGCTAACATGAACAACTCAGGCAACAACAGATGTTGGTGAGGATGCGGAGAAAGAGGATCTCTTTTGCATTGTTGGTGGGAATGCAAGCTGGTGCAGCCACTCTGGAAAACAGTATGGAGGTTCCTCAAAAAACTAAAAATAGAACTACCCTACGACCCAGCAATTGCACTACTAAGCATTTATCCACGGGATACAGGTGTGCGGTTTTGAAGGGACACATGCAACCCCATGTTTATAGCAGCACTATCGACAACAGCCAAAGAATGGAAAGAGCCCAAATGTCCATCGATGGATGAATGGATAAAGAAGATGTGGTGTATATATACAATGGAGTATTACTTGGCAACCAAAAAGAATGAAATCTTGCCATTTGCAACTATGTGGATGGAACTAGAGGGTATTATGCTAAGTGAAATTAGTCAGAGAAAGGCAAAAATCATATGAGTTCATTCATATGAGGACTTTAAGAGACAAAATAGATGATCATAAGGGAAAGGAAACAAAAATAATATAAAAATAGGCAGGGGGACAAAACAGAAGAGACTCATAAATATGGAGAACAGAGGGTTACTGGAGAGGTTGTAGGAGGGGGGATGGGCAAATGGGTAAGGGGCACTAAGGAATCTACTCCTGAAATCATTGTTGTACTATATGCTAACTAATTTGGATGTAAGTTTTAAAAAATAAAAAATAAAATTAGAAAAAATAAATTAAATAAACCTATAGTTTATCAATGTGTGGTATATCCTTAGGACTTTTTAATCTTGGAATCTTATGTGGCTTACAGAATTATAACTTTAATAAACAAATAAATCATTTCATTCAGGAAAATATAAGTACCATTGGAAAATTCCTGTTCTGCTAGTGAACAGAGACACATTAAAGTACAATTCTACCAACCCCCACCCAATAAATAAATTAATAAATTGATTTAAAAAATCTATCACTAATGCCAAAGTCTTGGCTTTTGCTAAATGCTTTGTGTATATCATCTCAATAATTAAAACAAAAAGTTTGTAATGTTTGCACAGAGGCGCAGAGAGGGGAACTGGCTTGCCCAATGCCACACAGCCTGCGGCTGCCGGGCTGGGGCTTGAGAGCACTTGGTGAGACTTCAGAGCCCGTTTTCTTACCATTCCTTAAATTCCCCCTGGTATCATCAGTACTTACTCCTTTAGGGCAGGTTTTGTTTTCTCACATAACTTTTAAGGATTTGAGAAACAGAGTATCTAACAAATACCTACTCAGTAAAATGGTTTTAAATCAAGTGGGGAAAGGTGTTACTTACGTGTAAGACAACATTGTATCTGCCCCCAGAAGACAAAACAGAAATATTTTTTCACCTGCCCAGGGTCACAACTGAGCCTTTGGTCTGGAAGATCTTTAAGGGGAGAATAATCTGAGGTAGAGTCACTCATCAGGCAGGAGTTGAATCAGGTGGGTTCTGGAACCTTCCAGCTGAAAGAGTGTATGGATACCGAACGGGTGAAAGGTAACAACCAAACAATAGCTTTGAACATGTTATAGGTATGCACAGAAAAAAGCTTTTTTTTCTTGGCTTTTCTTCCCCCCCAACGCATAGGTATTTATATGTCCACACATGAACATATAAACACAGAGCAGAAATGTAATATTTGTAATATGTGTTACCCTGACAAATGGGGACCGTCCTGAGGAGCACAGGGGAGGGAGAAGATAGGGTAAAGCCAAGCAAAGGAAAAACTGCCCTGAAAATTCCCTTGATGATGTGTGATGTGATCAAATGAACACATTTCAAGTTAGAGAATTTAGGTGGAAAAAGTTAAGAAAAATGTAAACTGAAACCAATAGCAATGAAAAGAAAGGTTTGCCTCATCCTTGGACACATTGTTTGTAGTTTGAGGAAGTCTCAGTTTTCATGAAGAAGGTATGTGAAGAAGGAAAAGCAGTAATTGACTGGAGATGAATGTGGGCAGATGATGGGTGCATCATACTGTGCCCCATGTGCCCCGAGCACCCCTGTTGGTGAAACTACTACATTGTATCGTAGTTTGGTTTGTTTATGTGGCCCACACAGCTCCAGCGACCTGTTGACATGAATGAATGGGGGGAGGAAGGAAGGAAGGAAGGAAGGAAGGAAGGAAGGAAGGAAGGAAAGGAGGAAGGAAGGGAGGTGCGGCAATCTCTTTTACCAGGTGAACAGCTCACTGAAGCTAGCGTGCTCACCTAATATGGCCATTTTACTCATTTGACTTTTTAAGAATTTAGCAATTTCGTGTGCTCAGTTGCTCTAGAGTTTTTGGGAATGGGACACTCCCAAAAGATACCTGTGGGGGTGATTTTCCCATATACTTGAGCAAATCAAGCATGTCATAGTGTAAAGAGTTGTTTTTAAAGTTTATTTATTTATTTTGAGAGAGAGAGAGGGAGGTGGGGAGGGGCAGAGAGAGGAGAGAGAGAGAATCCCAAGCAGGCTCCACGCTGCCAGCACAGAGCTCAACGTGGGACTCGAATTCAAGACCCTGAGATCATAACCTGAGCCAAAATCAAGAGTCGGACGCTTAACCAACTGAGCCACCCAGGAACCCTGAGAATTGTTGACTTCGAACCACAGATTTGGGTTTAAACCTGGGGCTTACTACTTGTTAGTTCTATTAGTTTTTTGGACAAGCAACTTGATTTTTCTGAGCCTTGATTTGTTTCCCCGTCCATAAAAACAGGGGGGGGGGGGGATAAGAATGACTCTCTTACCGTATCATGAAGAATAAATGGGGTCATACACAGGCAAGGTGCCTTGGCACACAGGAAGCGTGAAAGAAATGCTGGTGTTTCTTGTGAATATTATCATTCTTATTTCCACTGGAGTGACGGTGTGGGCTGGGTGGGGCCTCATCTCAACCTCCGGCTAATCCAGGAGGGGAGAAGCAGGGGTGAGCGTTGACGAAGTGGAATTTCCTGGGTGAGAATGTTACTGCTGGCATGTGTGACTCAGAGATCATCTCAGGGCCTCGCAAGGGAAACTGTTCCTGGTACGAATTAATTGCATCATTTTTCTCCCTGACATGTAGATGTATGTCTGCAGGTCCTGGCCTGGATACAGACCATACCCATTGTGCAAGAGTCCCCAAATACAATGTTTAAGGGATCTTGTGGCAACTGTGAAAAATAGCACGAAGCGCAAAGTGCTGTGCCCAGACTGGACTGTAGGTGGCAGCAGAAACTCAGGCGTGGAGAAAGAAGTTCGTCCACAAAGCCTTTCCTGGGACTGTCCGGTAGGGGGTCCACTACTCACTTTGTAGCGACTTAACAAAGAATACCTGGAAGTTTTTAGCATCCGTAATGTTAGTGGATTCAACATCATTTGACGCCATCTTATCTGTTCTTCAGCGTGAATGAAGATATGAGTTCACTAGTACAAACTCCCCCTAAATCAGGCATTTGTATTTCTTTCTGTTAAAAAAAAAAAAAATCCGAATGTCTTCAGGAATAGGACCTCATTAGGTTAAGTTCAATATTTAAAGAGAGAGCTTCCAAATTATGGCCTGTGACAGCCATCATTGATGTTATCCATGGGGGAGCAAGCTCTCCCTTTCAAGTGGGTTGCTAAGGAAACAATGCCATCCTTCCAAAGTGTAGACAGAAGATGCATCGTTTGCAAACCCGTGTGGCTCTCCTACAGCCAATATCAAAATGATTGCTTTTGAATTTCCTTTCGCTGGATACTATTTGGTTTGCATATGCCTGATTTATATTTACCTGTCCCTTAATTTTCAAATTTTCCAGGAAGAATTTAAAATATGTGTTTTGTAAAGAGCATATGGCTTGATATTATTTCTTAACCCAGTCTGAGAGTCCTATCATCTGATACTGGATTTCAACCCCTTCACATCCATTCTGATAGTATGATTTCCTACCTTCCTTCTTACTTTATATTTAACCATTTATTAAATATATTGTTGTTCATGCTTTTCCTCTTTTCACATTTCATCTGGGTTAATCAAGACATTCATTTTTTAAGTTCTTTTCCCCGCCCTGCTTTGTCTCAAGCGATACACTTTTACTATATAGCTCTTATTATGTTTTGCCTCCTCCTTAAAGTTGGAAATCTCCATCAGTGTGCTGCAATCACAGAGTCCCCTTGACCCTCTAAAGGTTTAACATCATTCTTGTCCTCCCTACCAACCTAACTGGGACATTAGGAATACTTTTGCTTTCTTATGTATTCATTCTCCCATTCCTGACCCTTATATATGATTAGAAAAACAAAACTAGTACAAAGGACATCTACAATGCTCTTTGTCAGACTTACCTATTAACATTTTACCCCAATTTCCTCTAACCTCTATTTACTTTCTATGCACACACACACACACACACACACACACACACACAGATGTAATTATATCTTTTCAGGGTAAGTTACATATATACCCTTATATCTACTCTTAAAAAATTATTTTTACATTTATTTATTTTTGAGAGTCAGAGAGAGACAGAGTGCAAGTGTGGGAGGGGCAGAGAGAGAGGGAGTCACAGAATCCAAAGCAGGCTCCAGGCTAGGCTCTGAGCTGTCAGCACAGAGTCTGATGTGGGGCTCAAACTCATGAACTGTGAGATCACGACCTGATCCAAAGTCAGGCGCTTAACTGACTGAGCCACCCAGTGCCCCCCCCCCCCGAATAGCTACTCTTATCCCTAAACACTTTGTGTGTACTTCCTAAGAAGAGTGATATTCTCTTACAATTTCCATAGTATAATTATAATTTCAGACATTTTGTTATAATAATTTAATTTAATGTAGAGTTAATATTTTTGTCTGTTGACCTAATAATGCTTTTTATGGCAGTCCCACCCTCCAGGGAAAGGCCATGTCTGAGGCTAAGTGTCACTTTTGGTTGTGCCTCTTTAGCCTCCTTTGGTCTGGAAATCTCTACAGCCTTACTTGGTATTTTATGGCATTCACATTTTTTAAATTGAAGGGTAATTAATGTTCAGGGTTATATCAATTTCAACAATTGTATACATTACTCAGTGCTCATCATGACAAATGTGCTCTTAATTCCCTTCACCTATTTTATACATTCCCCCCCCCACCTCCCCTCTGGTAACGACCAGTTTGTTCTTTGTATTTGAGTCTGGGGTTTTTTTGTTTATGTTGTTTTACCTTTGTTCATTTGTTTTACTTCTTAAATTCCACACATGTGTGAAATTTTATGATATTTGTCTTTCTCTGTCTGACTTATTTCACTCAACTATATACCTTCTAGGTCCATCCCTGTTGTTGCAAATGGCAAGATGTCATTCTTTTTCATGGCTGAGTAATATTCCTATATGTATGTATGTGTATATATATGTGTGTGTGTGTGTGTGTGTGTGTGTGTGTATATATATATATATATATATATATATATATATATATATATACAGCCTCTTCCTTATCCATTTACTTACAGATGGGCACTTGGGTTGCTTCCATGCCTTGGCTATTGTAAATAATTCTGCAGTAAACATAGGGGTGCATATGTCTTTTGGGATTCGTGTTTTCATTTTCTTTGGGTAAACACCCAATAATGGATTACAGGATCATATTGTAATTCTATTTTTAATTTTTTGAGGAATCCTCCATATTGTTTTCCACAGTGGCTGCACTGGTTTGCATTCCCACCAACAGGGCACGAAGGTTCCCTTTGCTCCACATCCTAGCCAACACTTGCTTCTGGGGTTTTTGGTTTTAACCATTCTGACAGGTGTGAGGTGACACCTCACTGTGGTTTTGATTTGTATTTCCTTGACGACGAGTGATGTTCAGCATCTTTTCATGTGTCCGTTGGCCATCTGGGTGTCTTCTTTGGAAGAGATTCACGTTTTATAAGAGTACAGTTTCCCCTGACATTTAAAAATATATGATGTTGTTTCTATTGTTATCATGCTGTTCTGTGCTTTTCTGATTATTCAGTCATGATTGATTCAGGTCACGCGCCCTCATCTCATTCTCAACAAGTGAGCTGTGTCTTCCTCAGTTTACCTTGTGTGCCCTCACACAACAGCTACCTGCCCTCCACTGCTGATGTGAATTTTGATCACCTACGCAGGCTGTTGACTGATTCTCCACTCTATCATTATGGTTTTCCTTTCTCTCCCTTGCAACTAATAAGCAGTCTGGAGTGATATACCTTATTGTCATGCAGCCCTCCTGCTGCCGATCGAAACTCCCCCCTAGATTTATCATCCACTGGTGATTCTTGCCCGATCCAGTCATTCCTCATGCTGTTCGCAAAGTAGCGATTTTTCCAGCTCTATCACGCCCTACACATTTACCAGTGAGCACTTGACATTCAGCTGGAAGGAGAGCCCTAATTCTATCTAATCTATCTATCTATCTATCTATCTATCTACCTAATCTATGGGCACAGACTGATTAATCCCTAGGTTTTCAATGGCTTGTAATTCAGTACCATACTTAATTATTTTGACGCTTGAATCATCTCAGATTTGGCAGCGGGAGTCAGATTTGTGTGTCCTTCCTCCACCGTGAGAACTAGGCTTCCAACAGTATCAGCAGGTGTAGTCATTTCCTCAGTTCCCATACAGCTACAGTAGTTTCAGAATTACTTTGTCCATGCTGCTACAAGTAAGCAAATCGCTAAAAAGCGTTCAGGATTTCTTTTCTTTTTTTAATTAATTTTTTAATGTTTATTTATTTGTGAAGGAGTGAGAGACAGAGCGTGAGTGGGGGAGGGTCAGAGAGAGAGGGAGACAGAATCCGAAGCAGGCTCCAGGCTCCGAGCTGTCGGCACAGAGCCCGATGTGGGGCTGGAACTCACAGACCGTGAGATCATGACCTGAGCCTAAATTGGAGGCTTAACTGACTAAGCCACCCAGGTGCCCCTCAAGACTTATTTTCAATTCTTGACCCCCCCACCAATGCCCCCAAATGAGGCAATATAGGCAAATGCTGTGTTACTGTAAGGTACTTGGATTCTTTCTTGGTTCTCCCTTCCTTCCTTTCTCCCTTCCTCCCTCCCTCCTTCCTTCCTGTACACACGTAAGAACAATTTGAGCAAGAAGATTTTTTTAAAGTAGTGTTGGATTATAACAAAAAGGGTAAAGTAAGAGTCTATCAGTTCATATTGATATAAATACATGCTTGAAGAAAAAAGAAGGAAGGAAGAGAGAGAGAGGGCACAACAATATATATTGTTTGTACTCATTTGCATTATGCCTTATCAATTTAAATTATACATTTTGTAGGTATATGTATGCTTGTCACAATTTTTTGGTATTTTTACTTTTCCCCCCCTGTTGTGAAGTCTTAGAAGTGAATTAATTTTTCCTTTTATTGGAGTGTCGTGTAGTTTCCTTGGTAATGGAATGAGGGTGATATATTTCTGAATTCTTGAACAACCCAAAATACCCCTCTTTTGCCCTCACATCTGAATGTATGCCTCTGTGCACAGTTCCCAGATCACAGCCCTTTTCTACCCCAAGCCTGCAAATGAGACATTTGGTGCTAGCCTAGATTCTCTTTTTATGCAAGTACCGTTTTGTCTGTCTGAAATGTGTTTTCTCCATTCTCAGGGTTCAGAAATTTCAATGATGTATGGCCAGATATATGTCTGTTCTCATTTTGCCTGAGAATTGGCGAGCACCTTGTAACAGAAAATAGTCTCTCTCTGGCTTAGGGAAGTTTTCTTATATGCTTATACAAGCATTACTTTTTCTCCATCCAGTGCTTTTTCTCCCTCGGAAACTCTATTATTCACATAATAAATCTCTAGGCCAGGTTCATTCTTATCTCTTCATTCATATTTTCTGTTACTTTTTATTTTGTTCAGTGTACTCAGCTACTTTTTCCCTTTCTTCTCCCCAAATCCCAGTTCAGCTCTCAGCATTGACCACTGTACTTCTCATGTCTGCTGTTTATATACTTTTTTCATGTTTATTTATTTATTTTGAGAGAGAGAGAGAGAGAGAGAGAGAGAGAGAAACAGACAGAGTATGAGTAGGGAAGGGACACAGAGAGAGGGAGAGAGAGAAAATCCTAAGCAAGCTCCGCACTGTCAGCTCAGAGCCACATGTGGGGCTCGAACCCCCGGACCTGAGATCATGACCTGAGCTGAATCAGGAGTTGGATGCTTAACTGAGCCACCTGGATGCCCCATGTCTGCTGAATTTCTACGTTTATAAATCAGGGGCACCCGGGTGGCTCAGTTGGTTGAGTGTCTGACTCTTGATTTCACTTTAGGTCATGACCTCAGGGTCTTCCGATCCAGCCCCGCATCCAGTCTCTGCCTCCCTCTCTCACACTTTGCGCAGAGATTGGATGGAAAGCAGGGAACCTGCTTGGGATTCTCTGTCTCCCTCTCTCTCTGCCCCTCTCTGGCTCTCTCTCCAAAATAAAAATATATTTAAATACATTTAAATTTGTAAATCAGAATTTGAACTTCTGAAAGTCTTCTTTTGGCTCCAATTACATCTCCAAAGTTATTTTTATGTACTTATTAAAATTTTCCCCGGTCTTGTCTGCTGGTTCTACTTCAAAAGAAACCACCTGTTCTTAGGCAGCCTGCCCGCCCTGCCTCACTTCCTGCCCGCTCGTGGGCAGGACCAAAGTCAGGCTGTTAAAAACCATGGCAAGTGGTGAACTGGCAGGAAATGGTGAATGAGTTGGCGAATTAGTCTGACAGTGGAGGGGGGACTTTGCTGTTTTTGCGGTGGGAAGATCCCTGTCTTTATTTTATTTTATTTTATTTTATTTTATTTTATTTTATATGCAAGTTAGTTAATGTACAGTGTGGTATTGGCTTCAGGAGTAGAACCCAGTGATTTATCTCTTACATATGACACCCAGTACTCATCCCAACAAGTGCCCTCCTTAATGTCCATCACCCATTTAACCCACCTCCCACCCCCATCAACCCTCAGTTTGTTCTCTGTATTTAAGTCTCTTATGGTTTGCCTTCCTCTCTGTGTTTATCTTACTTCTCCTTTCCTTCCCCTATGTTCATCTGTTTTGTTTCTCAAATTCCATATAGGAGTGAAATCATATGATATCTGTCTTCCTCTGACTTATTTTGCTTAGCAGAATACACTCTAGTTCCATCCACGTTGTTGCAAATGACAAGATTTCGTTATTTTTCATCGCTGAGCAGTATTCCACACTTGATCTTAGCCAAAAGGCCGAGAAGCGATGCCGAGCAGTATTCCATTGTATATACGTAAAAAATATGAAAGGCTTCACAAACTTGTGTGTCATCCTTGTGCAGGGGCCACTCTAATCTTCTCTGTGTAGGTCCAGTTTTAGGATATGTGCTGCCGAAGTGAGCACAATCTGTCTGTATTTTAAAGCATTAAAAATATGATGCCCCAGCCATGGACACCTGCTGTCACGTCATACTTTTCTCAGTTGTTGGGCGGCCTTAGCGAGGTGGGAGATTGGAGAGTCTGGAAATGTACAGTTAACCTGCCATTTTTCTCAAAATCCCTTTCTTACAGGTTTGCGGGAGTGTTTTTAGATGTTTGTGACAATCTGGTTTTCAATTCATAGAATGCTGAAGTCAAGAAAGATCTGGAAGAGAATCAGTTTCCACCATCTGATTTTGTACACGAAGTCCAGAGGGGCTCCAAAGCTTAATACATGTCATAGAGCGAATCTGCAGCATGGCCAAGGGAAGAATTCGATCCCTTCATCTCTAGACCGCTGCTTTCTTTCCCCAGTTCACTGCCCAGATCTTCCTGGGCAGTAAATTTTATTGTTGTTCTATCAACAAATGAGTGTGATCTTCAAACGTTGCCAGGACAAACCTAAGCCAGAACCAAATCAAGATAACAAAAACCACCACCGCCACAAAAGATAAAAAAGGAAAGAAGGAAAGAAAGGCAGGGAGCAGGGAAGAAAAAAAATCCAGTAAATGAAATCTCAAGCCACACTTTTCAAAAGTCTAGCGAAATCAGATCGCTTTAGCTTTCTCTTAGTCATGCTCTTGCAATATTTGGTAAAAAGAAACAGAGAAAGAAAATCTCTGATACACAAAGATCTGTTTGTAATTGCGTGGAACACCAGACTGCTCAGGGCCACGTCGGAGAGCAGCCTGCTACGCAGGTGCTGAGCACAGACATTGAGCACAAGCCGCTGAGAAGGGCATGTGAGAGGGCCAGGGGCTGGAGCCGGGGTGCGGACAGGGGGCATATGGGGGGGGGGCGCGATGTGAGAGGGACAAGCAGGTAGAATAGGAGGACTTACTTGACCTGGTGAACACCTGATTGAACCAACAAGGAAACTGTTAGTACGGTACAGAGGAAATTCACTAACGAATGCTTTTCTTGTTAGAAACTTAATATGTAAACAGAACATACTGGAATAGACACTGCCCCCAAATATTCGACTGTGGCTCTGAAGTCCTGCTATATCTGTACCTTTTGTGGTCCCTGCTTGTGATGATTTCATGCTGTCATTTGCCACTATTTTAAAAATAAAGACTAATAATAATGCTATAAATGAAATGCCAGTAAGGTACTTACTATTTTCTCCTTCTCTGTAACTTCAAGATCTTTGACACCCTGTGTCTCCAGGTTGAGCCCCTGGGATATGCTCTTTGGAGAGACACAGCAAAAGGAGTTAAGATGACTCATTTTTACCAGTGACGATAACATTATAATGACTCTCGAGAAATGGAAAATGCAACGTTTTATTGTTTTATTTTTACCTTTTTTAGAGACAGAAGGAAAGAAAGTGAATGGGGGAGAGGGATAGAGGGGTGAGAAAGACTCTTAAGCAGGCTCGTGGGGCTCAGTCCCGTGACCCTGCTGGGATCATGGTCTGAGCCGAAATCAAGAGTCAGCCGCTCAACCGACTGAGCTACCCAGGTGCCCTGGAAAAGTGCAACATTTTAAATTGAAATAATAAATGCCACAAATTTGGGCAAGGGGTGAAGAACCCAAGAAACATGGTTACAGTCATTGGTGGAGAAGTAGGTCGTCACCTTGGATGAGACAAGCACAGCCATTTTCAAAATAGCTCCTGTCAAACCAGGTTGTATTAGCAATCTGTTACTCAGATGGCCCAGATGGACACCAGCGAGGGAGGTTCTTTGGGAAAGGTGATTCTCTGGTATTTAGACTCAGACAGATGGGTGCTTCCAAAGCGGTTCAGCTTGCAAAAGCGCCAAATCAACAGTTAGGGAAATTAACATAGATCTCACTTGCTACATAAATGATCCTCTGTAGTGTGTTTCTTTTTTTCTTTCAAATGGCTGCTTAAATTCCACCTCTTTCATGAAATCTTTCCAGGATAATATCTCTTGGCACGTCATCATTCAACATTTATTCCTTTTAAGTGTTTGAGACACGCATGGACACCCACACAGTTCTCTGCTACCCAGCTTGGCAGAAAATAAGGTATTGGTGAATCAGCTCACGGATGCAGATTCACTAGGCTTAAACATACGTAAATTAGCAAATCCTGCAGTTAGAAAATAAAATACATGTGACACCAAATAAATTTTAATATCAATCATTGGCATAAAGCCTTGTAGCAATTTACCCCATTGTAATCATAATAAGAACCACAAGGACCAATCCAGGCACAGCATTCATCTGGAAGTGTCTGTGGGGGGCTGCAGGGCATAGTACAGGCCCAGGTGAGTGTCCCAGGCGTTCCTACCTGATAGCATCCCTGCTAATGGGCTGAGATCAACCCAAACCATTGGTTTAACATCTAAAAATAGATCAATATGATATATCATATTAGTAGAAAATAGGATAAAAACCACATGATCATCTCGATAGACTTAAAAAAAAGCACTTGACAAAATTCAACTCACTTTCATGATAAAAAAAAAATACTGAACAAAACAGGAATAGAAGGAACTTTCTCAACCTGTTAAAGGGCATCTATAAAAAAAAAACCCCATAGCGAACATCTTATATAATGGAGAAAGCCTAAATGCTTTCCCTCGAGATTGGGAATGTTGCTGGCTCCAAATTCAAAGTCCCACGGGAGATGAATCAGCCAAGCTTGGGTTACATGCCAGCTCCCTTACTGGGGAGGACAGAGAATGAATCTGACACCAGGAATTAGTGGGAGGCAGGGGCTGGGCTCCTACCAAGATGCTCCCACAGCAGGGATGACGTGATTCTCTACAAGGAGATTCAGGTGCCCTTAAGAAGGGGCTCAGGGGGCGCCTGGGTGGCGCAGTCGGTTAAGCGTCCGACTTCAGCCAGGTCACGATCTCGCGGTCCGTGAGTTCGAGCCCCGCGTCAGGCTCTGGGTTGATGGCTCGGAGCCTGGAGCCTGTTTCCGATTCTGTGTCTCCCTCTCTCTCTGCCCCTCCCCCGTTCATGCTCTGTCTCTCTCTGTCCCAAAAATAAAAAAAATAAAAAAAAATAAAAAAAAAAAAAAGAAGGGGCTCAGGTCATAAGTGGCACAAAAAAAAAAAATCAACAAAATGTTGCTTTATAGTAATATTCAGGTCTGCTCACTCCAAGTCCTTTGCCTTGTCACTACGTTTCTATATATCTTGGAGAATTCAAAAGGTTCTTTGAGATCCTAATTATGAACATGAATGTTACTGAAGAACCTATGGCCAACGGATTTTGAAATAAAGGTTGTTGCCCATCCTTGCCTCCAGACCATTCCTTTCCTGGCAGATTCTGTTTATGGCGGCTCTACCCTACTCCTGGGGTTAGTGAGAGGGGAGCAGGATGTGTCTGGTTTCTTACTTCCCATTGCTGAACCACTGCTCCAACTAGTTAGAACTCCTAGAAGGGCCATACCTACAGGTCCCTTACACCCAGCCCGATCTCCTCTTTACCTCTTGATGGCTCAGCCTGGGCCTAGTTTGAATCTTTATACACCTAGTTGGATGTCCAAAAGTTCCCCAGAACTTTCTTCAGCGTAGCTCACCAGGCACCTCATGATTGGGACCTGCCTATCTGTCCAGCTTCCTATCCAGCCACCGCCTCAGGAGAAGCCTTCACTCCAGCAACTCTGGATTAACGGGAATTTCTTAGAACATACCTTGGCACCTTCATATGGTCTACTCTGTCTGGCTGGAATGTCCTACACACAGATAGCACGTCTTTTAAAAATTAACTCAATATTATGGTGCCTGGGTAGCTCAGTCAGTTAAGCGTCTGACTTTGGTTCAGGTCATGATCTCATGGCTCATAGGTTTGAGCCCTGCATCAGGCTCTGTGCTGACAGCTCAGAGCCTACAGCCTGCTTCGGATTCTGTGTCTCCCTCTTTCTCTGCCCCTTTCCCATTCGCCCTTGCTCTCTGTCTCTCTCTCTCTCTCTCTCTCTCTCTCTCTCTCAAAAATAAATAAACATTAAAAAAAAATTAACTCAACATCATGACCTCTCTGAAGCCTGCCCTGATTGTGTCTATCCCTGGCCAACCCCTGTCTCCTCTTTGTGTCTAAGACATACCTGTGTGTTCCTCTA